>NC_057688.1:5185878-5272571 GCF_014466175.1 Vespula pensylvanica
TTTTTTGTAGAATCATCTCCGATCTTATCTTTCTACAAAAGATTAATATCATTAATACTCTATAAAGATGATCTATGAACTATTAGTATATGTTGAATTATATATTGAAATGTATTGTGTTGAATTATATATGAAATATATATTGAATTTCAGATTAAAAATCATTAGACAAATTTTTCTTGCTCGCATAAATTTTTTTATGATAAACGAATACACGGATGAGATACGAAAAACATTAGGAAAATTTTCAAATTGTCCTTAATTACTTCGCACTTCGTGTTTATTTAATTTTATAATATAATCTGTCATTCTATTATTTCCGCAATTATTCGAATCAATACTTCATCTCATATTTCTATCTGTTCGATATCAATATTTATATAAAAATCATAAACGATGAAAAATTACGTTCTCGAAATATAATATTAAAACTAATGTATCTAATATTCAATAATATAATATATATTAAAATATATACAAATGTTATACAGCTAATATACAATTCTTTTGACTGTATCTTTATCCTGGGGGCGTAGCTCAGATGGTAGAGCGCTCGCTTAGCATGCGAGAGGTACCGGGATCGATACCCGGCGCCTCCAACTTTTCGATATCTTGATTTTTTTTTTATTTTTTTTATTTTAGTGTAGATAATTAAAAAGTGATTTGAATAAAATTTAAATAACACAGAACTTATATTTTTATAGGTTTAACAAAGTTACAGAAGAGTCCAGAATTCTTATTTTACAATTACAATGGCGCCAAAAGATCTTATTGTCCTTTGAGTGAACATATCGGTAATCAACCTGTTAACAGAAAGGATACATCTTTAAGATTAAGACAATTAAGATCTGAAATGGTCCGAGTAGCATCAATCGAAACAGCACCACTGCATGGTTATATTGTAACATCGGATGACGAACATCAGGTAATATTTTCGAAATTAAATATATGATATGCAAATATATAAAATGCAATAATCTCTAGATGGGCCAAAAGTTACTAAATGATTTTAAATATCAATTATATTAATCAACTAGGTTACTGATGGGCACGTTAGCCTAATGGAGATATCACAATTGTCAAATTTATTCAATGATTGATTTGTTTCAAAGCTTCATTTAATTTCTAATAATAACGATAACTATAAATTTTTCAATACGCTATTTATCGATATTTTTCTTATTAAATAGTTAAAGAAGCTAAATGCATTTTTTATTTTAAAAGAAATTATGTCTTTACGATATTAAAGATGAAGATGGAAAGTGAAAAGTGTAGAAAAATAAGTATTAAATACAATATCTTAATTTTACTAAACTGACATAAATTTTATTAAAGATTAATTATTATTTATTTTAAATAATACAGTATTGCTGTTCGTTTTTTAACAGAGCGAAACCGTCGATCCACGAGATATGAGAAGAGAATTTTTAACCGGATTTTATGGTAGTGCTGGAGACGCAGTTGTAACATTAGCAAAAGCTGTTCTGTGGACAGATGGAAGATATCATCTGCAAGCAGATTTAGAACTTGATTGCAATTGGATACTCATGAAAAGAGGACGAAAACCAGTAAGTAAATCTTATTTATATCTTATAAATATCAAGTTATGATTTATTACGATTTTGTTCAAAAATTGCAATTTATATATATAATATATATATATAATATATATATATATTATATATATATATGTTCGTTACTGTTTCTATTTTAATCATTTTTACACAAGCGTATGTACACGTAACGTCGCATTCACACAAGTGTAGGCAAAATTAATTTGTGAATCGAACACTAGATGGCAAATCATTTCTCGCAAGTAAAATGGTTCCTCATCGTCTAGATATGAGACTCTGGCAGACAGAGAAACTAAGATCATACTTCACAGGATCATTTCTGTAGTATATCTTCGGATCTGCTCTGCGAAATGCTGAGTTGATGCAGCCACGATGACGAGACATAGCTCTCTTCCTTGAGCGTGAGAACGACTTGCAGTTTGATTAAAGTCAAATTGTTAGTCATCGATGATCGTTCACTTTCCTTACTCAGTAGGGAGAGCCATGGGAAGTAGAGCTTTCTGAGTGGTCTAACTAAAAAAATAAAACATAAATAAAGTCTTTTACAAAACTTTCAGTAACTTCTTATTTCTAATTTTCCTTATATTTTTTTTTCGTAGTAACTTAGAAAATTTTTATCTAGATCCAGAAAAGAATCCTTCTTTTTTATCGTTTCATTTAACATGCATGAGAAAGAAATTTGAAAATTTTCTTTTCTTATTTTTTTGTTCCAAATGAGATGGAAAATTAAATAATAAAATTGTTTTTACTTTATTTCCGTTCAAAACTGTTTTATAAATTTTTTTACACCAAAGGAATCCCTACTAAAAAAACTATAATAAGAAAAAGATTATGGATGCCATCGATAAAAAAATATTTTAAAATATACACGTGTTGTTTATCCTTCTCTCTCCCATGTCTCTCTCCTCTTAATTTATACTTTTTACTTAAAATTCCCTCGTTTATTCTATATTATTTATATTAATTGCATGCATGTATTGAAGTGTCGGTCTAAAGAAAACATTTTATAAAAATAATTTTAAGTAATATGTTGAAAATACCACTGTAAAGTGTATATATTGGATGTGCGTTCCGCTAAAATATAAATTGTCAGCACAAAATGGATTAAATCATAGCATTCTTTTTACTTTTGAATTTGTTGAAATTAGAAATGCAATTAAAATATATATACTTCGCATCAATACGGGAATCTGTTCCATTTATTTTAATAACAATTTACTAGAGAGAAGTATTAATTATATTTAAAGTTAAGTAAATATTTTAGGGCCATTTGAATGATCGCAAGCTTCTTTTAACTCTTTTTATTTAACATTTTAAAATGTATATTTTCACTTCAAAAATAAAATTTATACCCTCAAAAGAAAATGTTTGCCCAACCACGTCAGTACATACAAAAAGAAATTTTTTCAAGAACAAATAAATCAATACCAGAAAAAATTAAATTGAAACAAAAAAAAAGAAAATAAATAAATAAATAAATAAAATCTTATTAAACAAGTAATAAAAATATAGCAGTGTAATATACGATATATCGTGTATAAAGAAGCTTCGAATTATGTTAATAATTTAAAACAAATTCATAAAAAAAAATATTTATTTTATTCGAACACTAGATGGCAGACACTATAAGCCATTTCTCACAACTAAAATAGTACATTAACGTCTAGACATGAGACTCGACAAACGAAAAAAATTAAGATCATACTTCACAGGATCATTTCTGTAGTATATCTTCGGATCTGCTCTGCGAAATGCTGAGTTGATGCAACCGCGATGACGAGGAATAGCTCTCTTTCTTGAGCGTGAGAACGATCTACAGTTTGATCATTGGATCGGATTGTAATCATCGATGATCGTTCACTCTCCTTACTTAGTAGGGAGAGCATGGGAAGCAGAGCTTTCTGAGTGGTTTTTTTCTTTAATAGATAGTAAAACATAAATAAATTTTTTTCAGAAAATTGAGGTAATTTTTTATAGATCATTATTTTATCATTGTATATCTTTGGAGCTACTCTACAAATGAACGAGATCAATTACGACGATGAAATTTCTTTAAATATAGTCTTTTTTTGAACTAGATCAATAAAATAATTTTAACTACTCTCACAAAACAATCCTAAACACCCCACACCACCTACCACACCCTACATCCCTTTTAAAGCAAAGTTAATAAAATTAATGATATCTAATGAAAATTCCCTGCTCCAACTCCTTTTTTTATTCAATAAGAATATATTGAAAATATTCAGAGTATAAATAAAAAACTTAGGTTTTAAACTTTTTACAAATTCCATGTTGAATGAATTTTTGTTGAAATATGTAGATTGAAAGACCAACATTCTTTGGATTTTAAGTTAAAAGAATTTTATCTAAATTCCAAGTTGGAAATAATATTCAATTATTATAATAGTTTAAAAAATTAATTAATTTATATGATTGTAATTGGTGTATATCATTTAACTCGTAGATTCCAACAATAACAGAATGGTTGAAACATGAATTTCAAAATCGGCCAAACATCCGAATAGGTGCAGATCCGAAGTTAGTACCTGCAGCTATATGGGAAGCTTGGGAAATAGATTTAGGTATAACAAAAAACAAAATTTCCTCTCTAAAACTAATTTCAGTTAAAATATACATTTCAACTCAAACTGTGTTTCAAATAATTCTATGAATGCTATCATTTCCTTGTACTTAAAATTTACTCTGTTCTCGTATTTAGTAAATACATCCATAAGTTTGGTAGCAGTCCGCAGAAATTTGGTGGATTTAATCTGGCAAGTAGGACGACCAAATTACAATTCTTACGCAGCATACCCATTGAAAGAAGAATATGCAGGGAAATCATGGCAAGAAAAAATAAAAGATATAAGATTACAAATGAGTCTTGTCAAGGCAGATGCTCTTGTAGTCACAGCATTAGATGAAATAGCTTGGCTCTTCAATATTCGAGGATACGATCTCCCTCATACTCCTGTTCTTAGATCCTACGTCATCGTTACACAAGGATCTCTTCATCTTTATACATCCAAACATAAACTTTTGCGATCCGTTGATACTCATTTAAAAATGGACTCTTGCTTCCACGCGGATTGCGTCAAGTAAGATGTCTTATATAAATGTTGCAAATAATTATACAAAGAATGAATCAAATATAAATAAATAAATGTAATTTTAGATGGCACAATGAAACGTGTATCTGGGATGATTTAAGGACGATGTCTCAAGCATGGAAGAAAGTTTGGCTACCAACACCATGTGGATATGCTCAAGGAGCTTCGAAAGAAATATTTTCTTCCGTACGTTTTTTATTCTAAATATGTTTCTAATATTAATAGTTAGATACTAATAGACTGATGGAAAAAGATAGAAAATGCCTGGGTTGTACTAAAACAGAGATTTAGATCGGATAATACTAGGCAAAGGTACACCTTCTTCGACATGTTATCCTGACACGAGAGAACTGCTTGAGCTTAGCTTGATCCTCACGTGACGGACTAACACACACCCCATAGACAAAGCCTAAATCTATAAATGTGTTTAGTCTGCCCACGTGGCATTTAGTAATTATTACATAAAAAAAAAGAACATATACAAGTATTCGATCAACCGAAAGCTAATACATAGATTCCATGTATATAGTTTGACGTACATTTGAACATTTGATGAAGTTCACACTTTCTCGATCTTATAATATCCGGAGTCACAAGACGCTTTGGCGTCCATGGTATTAGGAATTACATAGAGCATATCTCTATGTCCGAGTTTTCTATAATTATTTTTGTAGCTTTATGATTTTGTTTTCCAAAAATATTGCAAAACTATACGTATAAAATTATATATATATATACGTGTGTGTATGTATGTGTAATTTTATCATTCAGATTCCAATTGAAAAACGATTACCAAAAGCATCGCCTATAATTGATCTAAGAGCGGTAAAAAATGAAATCGAAGCTGAAGGGATGAGGAAAGCTCATATCAGAGATGGCATGGCCATGTGTGATTTTCTTGCTTATATAGAAGAACAAATATCTTTAAATTCTGAGGGATGGGACGAGATGCAAGTATCCAGAGTCGTAAACGAGTTTCGTTTGGAACAGGAACTTAACAAGGGTATTTCTTTTGCAACGATTGCTGCTTACGGTGCTCATGCTGCGTTACCTCATTATGAACCAATTAATTTAACAAATGTACCTATCGGGAAAACTTCGTTGTTGGTTATTGATTCAGGTGGACAGTATTTAGGTAAACTTCTGTTACTATCTATTTTTATAATAATACATTTATAAGATGAATAAATCAATTTTGTAATATATTTACAGACGGTACAACAGATGTAACAAGAACATTACATTTTGGAGAACCTACCGAAGAACAAAAAAAGGCATACACAAGAGTATTAATAGGATCGATACAGTTATCTTCTTTAATCTTTCCAGATGATCTGATGACTGATCAGCTTGATGTATTAGCTAGGAGACCTCTTTGGAGTACCGGTAATGACTACATGCATGGTACTGGTCACGGGATTGGACACTTTTTATCGGTTCATGAATGTGTGTAAATTTTTAATCCCTCATATGATAAACTTGTTAAACAATTATGTCATTGAACGAATTTTCTTTTTTAGCCCCAATTAGTATATCATATACAGGTGGTATGACTGTTACTTTAAAGCCAGGATTTTTTTTATCCAATGAACCAGGATTTTATAAAAAGGATGATTTCGGTGTACGTTTAGAAAATATACTTGAAGTCGTAACTACCAATATATCGGTAGGAATTTTTCATATTTTTCTATATATAATATTTTATTTTATTATATTATCTCATCGTTGTTATTTTTTCGTTTCAATAGAAAACAACAGGACAAAATTTCTTAAAATTTCGGGACGTCACTCTTGTACCATACGAACCTAAATTGATAGATTTTAATATGTTAACACCAATGCACGTAAGTTACTCTGTTTAAATAGCTTATATTTTCGAGAACTCTTTACAATATATATTCTTCGGGTTAAGGCAATAATATTTCTAACAGTCCTGCTGTAGTGTCCTTTGATCAGTGATATACATACTTCTAATGATATGCAGCGCCGGTGGTTAAATAATTACAATCAACGAATCAGAGAAGAGGTCGGCAGAGAATTAAAAAAACATTTAAAAATGAAAGGCTTTTATTGGATGATGGACAAGACAAAAAACATTCCTGAATGGGGTAAAGTCAACAAGGACATTCTTCTCGCGCGTTCTCATTCCAATTCTTCTACATTCAAAAAGATTCATGTGCTAGTGATCATTAGCATCATCTACAATATTATTTTAAGTACGTAAATATATTTTTTTAATGATCTTTATCATTTTTATTTATAAATATTCTTAGATTTTCACATATCAATTGATACGCAATTTTTTACGTTTCAGATTTTGCAACGATTTATAGTTAATACAAAGGTTTACTTGTTGTTCTACTTAAAAAACCTTGAATATATATAAAATTATTAAATATAATATAAAACAAGTAAAATATACATTCTATATTGGATTAGAACAAATACTTTAATTTGTGTCAATAATTGTAACATAACAATGTACATACATGATAGTACAATGATAATAGATATGTTTAAAAAAAAGATGGAGACCTATATATTGTGTGTTCCATATGTAAAGTACAAGTACAATTAGACTGACTTTAATAAGAATTTTGATCAGTCTATAAAAACTTATGTGATTAGTTAAACTATTTATTGAAAGCTATGTTTAAGTATTACTATAATTTTACTGTGATACATAATTGCAACAAATATATGAATATGTAAGATATATACATTTTTTCCTGCACCTATATTTCATTAAAAAATAATTTATATTTACCTTAGGTATCCTATATATATATAGATATATATATATAATATATATATATATATCTTTTAACTCCATTTTGAATACAAAATGCTTGAATTTTCAAATTTGAATGTTTGCTGAAAATCCAAATATAATGTATACTTAACGTTATATAATTCTTATTATAATTAAAAACAATTATATTTAAATACATGTATTACCTACCATTTTTATAGGTCGCATACAATGTACATTTCAATATAATTAATTTTATTAAATAATATAGACTTCAGTAATTATATAATTATATATTTTCTTATTTCTTTATTTCCTTTCTTTCATCGTTCTGTTTTTCATGATATTGTTTCAATTTTATAAATCCTTCTATTGATAATTTTTTTATATTTTCCATAGAAAATGCATTTGTATTATCAACCTTACGTTTAGGTAATACCAATTGATACAACTTGTAATATTCTAATAATTTTTCTATAAAATATAAAAATGTAATATCAATGGAAAGTATAATATAATAAATTTAGAATTTTGCTGTTTATAATAAAAAATTGTTCTTACCTATTGTTTCTTTGTCTAATTTATACTTTGCAGCTAGAATATCACTACTATTTTTAACAGAATCTTCCTTATGCTTGATAATAACTTGGAATATCTCTTTCAAAGTTAGTTTTCCTACTGGAACAGAGTCTGGCATATAAAATCCAAATTCAAAGTCTTCGTAAGTTCTCGATTTAGGTAATGGTCTATCAGGATTTGATTGATTCAATGTATCCATCTGATAATTTTCAATAATTATTTGCATTAAATGTTTAATGTGAGAATGTATCATAACTGTTAATAAATATACCTTTGTTTCTGTAGATGTTACATAAACACTTTTTAAATGTTCATCGAGTTTTAAATTCTTTTCATAATGATTCTTCAAGAAATCTGGATTTACTAAAAAATAAAAAGAATTTCTTTGAATCGCGGAATAAATAATAATGTGTCAAATCTAAATAGGACCAAATATATATAATTGTTTACAATTAACCTACTTTCCTGAGCTAGTTTCAGTTGCTTTATTGCAGCTGCAGTTTTAGGAGCAGGAATTGGTTTACTTCTTGAAAGAACAGCGCTTGCACGATTATCTATGTTAAATCTATGCACTGTTCGTTTTAATTTACCAAGCAATAATCCCATCTTTTCGTATCTTAAATCTATTAACAAATGAAAAAGTGTAATAATACAGAATATTAAGTGAAAAAAAATACCAAAAAGTATATTTTCTTTTCTACTATATAAATGAAAAAATATATATTACATATCGACCAAAATAACAATCAGTTATTTGCACAGTTAAAAACGATCTCGCAAATAAATTCGTAAATATTAGATATTATTACAAACTTTTCATTCAGTCGACTTAAGCGGCTTTTAACACGTGTTCTATGATCGAATAAAACGTATGAAATAACGCTTTAGATGACATAATCAACGATTTGGAATTCATAGAAAAAAGATCGTAACAAACATATTTAATATTATACTAGCAATTTTATTAGCCAATAATATCCAGTAGCTTAACAATATTTATTAGTATATGCATTTTTGATTGGTTGATACTTCTTAAGCGATTGGCTGATACATGCATTCTATTAGTCAATACGAAGACTACTCGCAAATCTTTGACCAATTG
Organism: Vespula pensylvanica; assembly: GCF_014466175.1. Classification (NCBI taxonomy): domain Eukaryota; kingdom Metazoa; phylum Arthropoda; class Insecta; order Hymenoptera; family Vespidae; genus Vespula; species Vespula pensylvanica. The sequence continues at coordinate 5,194,999 of NC_057688.1, forward strand.
TCGTTTACCTATGTAGGAGCAACGTAAGGTGTGTTTAGGTACGCTGTGACACAAGAAAAGACAGTTTCTGAGCACGCTGTGAAATTATTCGGTTGTGAATGATTGTGAGGACGCGGCGGTTAGCAACGTACCGTATGTGTCGAAGTCCCGTTAGTTGTCTTTATCAAAGTCATTGTTTTCTTAAAACATGCTCGAGTGTTGTACAACTTGACAATAAAACGGCGTAAGAAAAGTTTTGAAAAAAGAATAAACAGTGAAGAAGGTATTCACTCTTTTCGTGCTGTACGCTTAACCGCCAAAAATTATAGATAGAAACGCCATCTTGTGTGCAGATATGTTGACATTTTAACATTATTCAAGTTTACTGGTCACTTTCTTTACAATATTATGCATTAATTGATACATATTTTATAACAGAAAATGATAAATATGTATATGATATTATATCTGTGTGTGAATATGTGATATTGTTTCGTTAATAACAATTAATGTTATTTAATCGACAAATGCAGTATTGTACTGTTTTCATTGACTGCACAGCAACAAGATGACACGTTTTGCTACTCTTGTTTAGATTATTAAGACATCCAACTCTTAGAAATAATGGTGATGTTATTTAAATTCGTTTTAGGTTAATTTAAGGATATAATCATGTTTTACGCACACTTTGTGTTAGCCAAAAAAGGGCCATTGGCCCGAATTTGGCTAGCTGCTCATTGGGATAAAAAGTTGACGAAAGCTCATGTTTTTGAAACCAATATTGAAAAATCTGTAGATGGTATTTTACAACCTAAGGTATTTCTCCCTGTGTTATGTTTATGATATAAATAAGCATTAATGTTAAGATATTAAACAATATTAAACAATATCATTATTTAATTATAATAATATCTTTCAATATATCATAGGTAAAAATGGCGTTACGTACATCGGGTCATTTACTCTTAGGAGTAGTACGCATATATTCACGCAAAGCAAAGTATTTACTAGCTGATTGTAATGAAGCATTCGTTAAAATCAAAATGGCATTTCGGCCAGGAATGGTTGATTTACCTGAAGAGCATAGAGAAGCAGCAGTTACAGCTATAACATTACCAGAAGTGTTTCACGATTTTGATACAGCTATGCCTGAATTGAAGTAAATATTAACGTCACACAAGTGAATATTAATGCTCGTATATTTATATATTGTTTACATTATTATATTTCTTAGGGATGTTGATATTGAAGCACAATTTAGTTTAAATCAGTCCAGAGCAGAAGAAATTACAATGAGAGAAGATTATGGTAGTCTTTCTTTAGTAACGCATGATCAAGGATTTGGTGATATGAGTTTTGATGCAGAACCACCTGAATTACTTCGTCATGCTGGTTCTATAGAACCGTCGTTAGATCAGGTTCACTATTCATTTTTATAATACTAATTATATAATATATTACTTTTAAGAAATTTTTGTTCTTCCATATAATGGATTGAATTAAATCAAATCTAGAGCCATATGCTATTCAGCGATGGACCAGGTATAGAAACAACGTTGGAACAGAAAGAAAAAGAACCAGTTGCGGGAACATCAGCAGCTCCACAGGCTATGGATATAGACACACCAATTAGAGATGACGGTTTCGGTGGTCATCTTGGTCAAGATATTATATGTATGTATTCTAATTTTTTATAAAACAAATTATTAGCACGATTATGTAATAAAATATTATTTTTAGCTGGAGGCCTCTTTGAAGGAGGATTATTTGATGAAGCTCCAATGGGTGAAGTTCCTGTACCTGAAGTTAGTTCAATCACAGAACAGCAAGAAGCTACTGCAGCACCAGGAGCTGCAGTTTCTGTTCATGATGAATCTGAGGAAGATATGGGCGATCATTTTGGACCAGCTGCATCTCCAATGGGAGCAATGAGGTACTTATTTATTATAAAACATCCAATGTTTTGAATGTGAAGTGAAATAATTAATTTTTTCTTTTTCTTTTTTCCTCTTCTTTAGTTCTGACGGTTCAAGGCCAGCTAGCCCAGCAGTAACGGGAGAAGAAATTGAAGGAAGAATTAGTGTTGCTAGTCGCCGTTTTACACCTGCTCCTCCAACTGCTCCTGAAGAACATCCAATGGACATTGCGGAAGAACCACAACCCATGCAAGATCAGACTACGTTATTACACGATGAAGAAGAGAGCTTTGCTCTTGCACCTGTAGATGCATCAGCACTTAAAGGTTAAAAATAATAAATTAAATCATTTATAAAATTATCTAAATTTTATATTAGATATATTCATTATTATATTTTACTGTAGGCTTTACAAAAGCTAAAAGAAAACGTAAACTCATCGTGGACGAAGTAAAAAATATTTCTGGTGAAGAAATGAAGGCACAACTCTCTGATACTAGTGACATCGTAACAACATTAGATTTGGCACCACCAACAAAACGTTTGATGCATTGGAAAGAAACAGGTGGAGTGGAGAAACTTTTTGCTTTACCAGGAAGGCCGATACCAGCTCGTGCATTGTTCAAAGTAAAATAATCAAAAATTATAAAATGAATCATTAATAATTTATATATTATTATATATATGCAAAATATTTTTATTATCTAGAATTATCAACGACATTTAACGAGCAAATCTTACGATCATGAAGACTTTGGACGATTAGGAGTAGAAGAAGAAGGATTATCTTTGGAACAAATGAGGGACAACACTGAAGCAGACGCAGCTGCCTTTGAACAGAGTGTTCTTAGTAAAAGGATGGCTCGCAAACGAAAAGCTCCACCAGAAGAAGAGGTTTGTTTTAACTTATATTATTTTTTCATCTTTATCTGATTTAATTTATCTTTTATTATTTTTCCTATAGCCACGACCAGCACCTCCACCACCAATGCCTGCAGTAGAAGTTAGTCAACCTTCAATTACCACTGAAGCAGTAGAAGTTCCAAGCATAGTTCCTCCAACTGTTCCATCAGCTGAATCACCAGTTCCTCCTGAAGTAACATTGCCAACAGAACCATCCGTACCAGAAATTAGTGGTATTGCACCTTCAGTTGAAACTACAGAAGTTCCTGCAATTCAATCAGAAACACCCTCATTGGGTTTAGAAATACCTCAAATACCTCCAGCTGAAGTTAGCTCGATTCTCGGAGCAGCCGAAGAAGAAGCAGTACCACCTACACCTGCACCTCCTACTGAAGTCCCTGCTATATCACCTACAACAATGCCACAGATGGAGAATATTGGTTACGATCAGGTATAGTATATCTCAAAATTGTTTGTTTTAATTGTTTCATTCATACCAAAAAAAACTAATGTTATAATATATATGTATAGGGCCAACCACAAGTATCATATGTAGGCTATGATGAACAACATCCACCTGCACACACACCTGGTGCTATTTCTGAAAGAGGACCAGCAACACCATGGAATCACGAAGATTATGAATTTCCTCCTTCCGTGGGACCAGTGAGTATTTTATATTTTCACTTTATAAAAAATTCCATTAATTACATTTTATGTATTGACACATGTAGCAAGAGGAACAACAAGTAGATGAAACCTATGAACAATTTGAAGAACGAGTGCTTAATAAAAGAGCAGCACATATGTATCATGTCATTAAAAGTAAACTGGATACCAAAGACAGATTATCTCTATCAGAAATGGCATATAAAAACAATCGTAAACAGGTATGTCTATGGATATATTGGTTGCTAAGTTAATGTTTATTTTTATTTTCATAAAAGGCTTTTTACAAAGTTATATCATCATCCTTTTACAGGCTGCACAAAAATTCTATACCCTCTTAGTATTGAAAAAGTTCCAAGTGTTAGAATTGAATCAAGAATATCCCTATGCCGAAATCATAGTCACTAAAGGACCAAAATTCGAAAATCCTGCATTATAAAAGTATTATGTACTTTTAATTAATGTCATAACACATCTTGTCTATTAACATTTCTAGTGAAAGGACAAGGATATATCATCTCAAACTATAAAAGAGATGTAAAAGTATATTGTCTACAATTTTGTGTAGATGAACTGTAAAAAGTGTATGCAAATATCTAGCATGTTGTCAAGATTCTGTAATATCCTGGGAGAACTTGAAGAGTGTAAATGTTCGACAAATCATGTTTTAACTTTGTAAATAATCGAAGAAATTAGCGAACGAGTTTAAATACGTCTATTGCGTATAGCTTTTATAAAGGGCTGTCAACTGAACGAACTCAATTATTTTGTGTGATATAAATCATTGGATGATAGAAACAAATCCTTGAATTACAGCATATAATAAATTCACTAAAATGTTAATTAAATATGCCTTATAAGAAGGTAAAGCGTTCATGGAACTTGGGTCACCACTTATGACAATTAATTGTGCCAATAAGTATTATAATCGTTTTCTTTTAATTGAGAAACTTTATCGAAAACTTAATGACACAGTTGATAAAGAGAAATAAAATAAGACGGAGATCCAAGTTCATATTCTAAATAAAATCAATTTCGTTATACATAATTTCTTATCGGCATTTCTTCGTTTTTTACAAATAATAGAATAATTCAAAGTTCCAGGAAATGATGCAGAAAGAAGGCAAAATGTGGTAAAGCTAATAACTTTTTGCAGTATTTGCAGATTTTCGTTTATCATATTTTCTTTTTATGAATGTTTGATGCTCAACAAAAAAAAATCAGGAAAAATATAAGTTTTTGTTTATAATATTTACATTTTATGCGATAACGTAAATAGATATCAATAAAAAATAAAATTAAAAAATTACTTTACATAAATTTTTTTTTGTTATATATTGGTTTATATATATGAAAATAAATCCAAATTATTACCAAACTAACATAATTCTAACTAATCTATTGGTTAATCAGGAAAGCTATATATTGGAAACAAAATATCAAAACATTCTAACTTTTTACTTTTATATTAAATTTTTTTTTTTTAGATGAGATTATTTTTCTATACCGTGTGTATTGTATAAGAATTATATTGCTATAAATCATAATTATCAAAGATCTACATAAAATATTATTTTCTAGACAAAAACAACATATTACATTAATTTAATTAATATACTGACATTATGAAAAAAAAAACAAATAAAAATGATTTACTAATTTATTGTTGTATACCTATACTTTGTGCTACAAGGATGTTATATTCTAACAGAAAAAAAATATATTTTACCAAAATAACGTATAAATGATACTAATTTGTTAAATATGATCATAACATACCATTGTAAATAAACATGAATTGTAATTGATATAAGAATATCACTATAATCATGGATACACATATTACATCTGAAAAACATTTTTTAAACTGAGTAAATCAACTGCCACAGCCTGATCCTACACTGTAGTGTAAATAATCTCATTAATAATATATATATTATATTAAATGTCTGCTAAAAACAAATATTTCTTTAATGATGATTTTATGATGTCGATTATCCGTAGTGTGCACCATACAAATACTTTTTATTATGTGCCTTTTACAAGACATTGAAATTAACAATAATTTTGTTCTTAAACAAAATACAATCTTCAATAATTTGTTAGAGCAAATTTTTTATAATTTTTTTTCATTAATTTTATGCACAATGAGATAACGAAAATCATGAAGTCAGGCATTACAGTTTATATTTTGGCTCCTAAAGCACATATCATATAGTCCATTCGAATTTATACAAAAAAAATCACTTTATTCTTTATATCAATGTTTATTCATTTTATTTAAAACGATTAAAAATGTTCTTCATATTAATTATATATACGAATCTAATAAAGTTCTGTTTCTTTATGTATATTTGCAATAAGAATATGTAATACAGTATGAGTTGGAGTATTTGCAGATAAAATGAATTAAATTATATATAATGCAGACATTACAACTTAGACTTCTAATGTGAAAAGTTAATAGAAACGATAGATTATATCCTTGAGTAAAATTGTGTTACAAATATTATGTTCAAAAAATACAAATAAAACAAAAAAAAAACAACTAAAACTTATAATTCTCATATGCAATAAAAGGATTAATAATTGTAATCTTTTAATGTCCTGTACATATATGTGTGTATGTACATATATATGTGTATATGTGTGTATATATATATATATATATATATATATATATATATATATACAATTGATTTATTTTATGCATATGTATATTATAATAATTAAAAGGAATATTTTTAAGAGCTGCATGCATCTAATTCATTAAAATGGCAAATTAATTTCAATTCAATGCTGTGAAATTATATCAAATAATATACAAAATATATTAAAAATTATTGTTTCATATATGAATAAGAAAAAAATCCATATCAAAAATACATTTCCTTCTCAACAATATTTCAAATAATTTTTTGTATTTTTTTTTTTTTTCTTTTTTAATCATTAAAGCAATATTACAAAATGTAGTTAGGAAAAAACTTTATTTTCCTTAATATAATTATTAATTAGTACGCTCGTACAAGAATTAAGTATTTTATGAAATGCGAACATAATACGTTATTTATTTGTAAATATATATATGTTATGACAATGACTTAAAAATTATAATATTTTAAGTTCTTAATCAACACATGAGATGCATTAGTATAATGAAAAATTTGTGAACAAGATTTGCTGTGAAAATGTTTCCTATAATAACTTCATATTGAAAGCAATTTTATTCATCCAATTCACCAGCAGCCATTGCATCGTGATATGATTTATCTTTGGATCGTTCAGGATCCAATTTAATCATATCATCAATTCGTAATATAGTGATCGCTGCTTCAGTAGCAAATTTCAAAGATTTTATTTTCGAAATAGCTGGTTCTAATACACCAACCTTCTTATTATCCTTTATAGTTCCCTCTAATAAATCAAGACCAACCCTGTATAGTATAAATGATATTTGATGTAAATAAACCAAGTGACATATAAACTTATTTATAAACGAAGAATGTTAAATCATTACCATTTTAATTCTGCTAAATCTGCTTTTGTTTGGCTAGAATTGTGATAAGCCCTCAATTTTGCAACAAGATCAGTTGCATCTTGTGCAGCATTAACAGCCAATGTTTTAGGTATTATTAAAAGTGATCTTGCAAATTCAGCAATTGCTAATTGTTCGCGAGAACTCTGTTAAATGAAGAATAACATTATAATGACAATGCTAATAAGATTATTGATTAAATAAGAAATGCTTACTAAAGAAGTAGCAAAGTTTTCCAGATAAATTGAAAGTGCAGCTTCAACGCAACCTCCTCCAGCGACAACATTTTTGCTTTCTAAAACACGTTTCACAACGCACAAAGCATCGTGTACAGAACGCTCCATTTCATCACAATAATAATCATTTGGTCCACGTAAAATGATAGAACTAGCTGTTCGAGCTTTTGGTCTATTAACAAAATTATGTATATATAATATTTTTGTTTTATTTTAATCTTATAATAAATCATTGAACTGACCCTTTAATAAGAATAAGCTCATCGTCACAGATCATCTCCTGTACTACTTCAGCAGCTTCACCAAGAAAACTTGATTCAAAGGTTTCCTCTCCTTCCATGTTAGTTAATGAAGTTAAAAATTGTGCACCTGTAGCTTTGGCAATTCTTTTTAGATCAGCTTTCTTGCATCTGCGTACTGTCATTGCCTTAGCTTCTACAAAATACTAAAAACAAGAGATAAAAAATCAGAATATCATACTTATTTACTTTTTATAAGTACTCAACAAACCTTTAGACAAAGATCATCAACTCCACCAGATAGAAGAACAACATTAGTGCCAGCATTTAAAATTTTTTGAACTCTTTCTTTTGTGATATCGATTTCTCGTTGACGTACAGCTTCCAATTTTTCAGGATCAGTAATAAGTACTTCAACACCTAACTTCATTTTAGCTTTTTGTAAAGAAAAGTCCAAACAAGCAATTTTTGCATTTACTATCCTTTTAGGCATTGCTTGCGAAGCCACTGTACAATTAAGTGCATAACCATGTACAAGAATTGATTCTCTAACACTCTTGCCATGAGCTTTTAAAACATTAACTGCTTTGACAGGATACAGATGTCCACCTTTACCATCGCTGATCTTGATAGCATTAGCAGCATCAACGACCATATTACCAAAGAAATTAGCATCACTATTAATTAGTAATGGAAATTATAACATGAAATAAAAAAGATATCCAAAATAGTGATTAAATAAACATTTGTTTTTGAAAGAAAAATTTTTTTATCAATAAATATTTATCTGCTCACTATTTTCTTTTTTTGAATTAGAAAGGATACGCTCCTATAATTTTGCTAGACATAGAAGTTTTTGCTACATTGACCAAGCAATCTCTTCCCAGTTCATCAACACTAACTGTTAAATGTTCTTGTATGTATTTACAAGCTTCCCTAAAATTATAATAAAAAACAATAAAAAATAAAGTAAACAATAACTATTAATTTATAAAAATAAATAAAATCTAGGTTATATCACGTACTTGCAAGCAAGTCTATAACCACTGATAACAGAGGTTGGATGAATTTTCTGTTTCACAAGCTCATCTGCATTTTTCAATAATTCAGCTGCAACAATTACAACAGAAGTTGTACCATCTCCAACTTCTTCATCTTGTAATTGAGCTAACTCAACCAATACTCTAGCTGCGGGATGTTCAACTTCCAGTAAACGTAAAATAGTTGCCCCATCATTTGTAACTGTGACATCCTTAAAATTTTTTTATAAATTTTTTTTAATAAATCATGATATGAATATAGAATTAAAATAAAATTAAGAAAATATACCCCAATATCATCGACCAACATCTTATCCAATCCTACAGGTCCTAAAGAACTTTTAACTACGTTAGCAATAGCAGAAGCAGCCATAACTATAAAAATAAAAACAGAATTATGCATAAGGTGTAAATTCATTAATACAATATCTGATCAACCATTTATTTAAATTCTTCTCTACATTGAAAGGCAGTCCGGCATAACCAAACTTTTAAATGTACATTTTTTTTCTGTCATCTTACCATTTTGAGTCCTTACAGGTGCACCTGATTGCCTCACCCCACCAACAGCTAAAGGACTTGCCATCGTCGACATTTTATAATAATTGTTTTATTTTCCTGCTTGATAGTATACTTCAATAGATTAAAACCGTAGGTTCCGCGTGTGGCTAAGGATAGTACAATAGTCATCAACGACGGCCATTCCTTTTTTATTTCCTTTTACGGGCAACTTCAAGAACGTTTTTCATTGGTCGAATCAATTGAGTAAAAAATTACGAACTTAAACATAATTATATACAAAAAGAAAATAGTTCAATTTAATTATAATATTATAATGAATTAAAATATAAATATTAACTGATTATTTCTGCGTAAATTCATAAATTTGTAATGCTTTCTTGTATCGATACAAGATGGCGCGCAACTTTAAACATCATTTGTAATTTTTAACGTTTAAAATTTTTTATTTTTTTTTATTAATTTTCAAAAAATTCCATTCTATTCAATGCTCTTTAATATTCAACAAAAAGATTAATTATCAATAAAAGGATGGTAATCGTTTAAAATCAAGATAAATTTGAAAACGATAATTTACCCCCAGATCATATTTGGTACGTATACCTACCCTTATCTCTCATAGAAGTACAGTGATGTCACTTTATACAGGGTAGAAGATATCGGTGCTTAAAAATATTAATTGTTTAAAGGATTAACAAGCAACAATGAATCGTGCATATAGTTTATTTAAATATGATCGTTACGTGAAATTATATTCCTTGGATAAATTATTCCACAAGTATGTGAATTTTTTATTACAAATTTTTACTTTTATCATAACCTTAACATTTATATTAGGTCACATCTTCATCTTTGATATACGTATTATTTTGTTAATCACACCATACCTCATTTTTTCTTTACTATAGATTCTCTGCTGATAGTGACATTATGGATGAATGGTTAGAAGATATGAAAAAATGATATATATTGGAATTTTAATTTTACATTCTGATCTATTATTCTTCCATGACATTGTTGGATAATGAAAGAAGATAACATGGAAGAATTATTAGTATCATGTAAAAACATGATAGTCTCAGGTGGAAAGACATCATAAATTATTATTGAAACTACAATATCCTCATAAAGGCATATCCCTTCAGAATTTTCAAATAATATTTATTGATCAATATATAATCAAACTATGATTAATTCTTTAGTGAATCATGTCATCCTAGTATTTAAATATATTGATGCAGTTAACATTAATAAATAGTGATAAATATGTAACTAGTACATATTTAAAAAAAAAACTATTACATGTTTTTGATTATATATTTATTAAGTGGGATGACAGATATTCATATACATAATAGAAATCTTTTTTCTTATCTCGTTATTTATTTATTTATTTGTAATTGATATTGCAATAGTTTTATTCTTTTTTATTTTATATAATATATTAAATAATTTTTAAGATTTACGATCATGTGTTTTTTAAGTGAGGAAGCGAGTGAATTGATCCAACGAATGTAAAATGATAAATACAGAGAAAAAGGAAGGATCTAACATAAAAATAAAATACAGAGGCGAGAGAATAATAAAATACAATTAAGGTAGTGTATCCATAATTTGTTAAAAATTTCGATCATTCTCTTAATGAAATTACCAATAAAAATTAGAATGTTCAGGTAATAAATCAAGTATCAATTACGTAAATTATCATTATTTTTAATACTCTTTTATTCATAAAAAAAAAAAAAAAAAACAGTCGATTGAAGTTTGTTCTATTGAACAGATAGAAAGTGTTATCGGAAGATGGTAAAATGCAGGTGTTCAAAGTCACAAAAAGAGGGGGAAAAACTTTTATTGATCGATCTAAATATCTCTGAATAATTAGGTGTTTTCAATCGATAACTATGTAAATAAAAATGAAATATATTGCTTTAAAAATCTAAGAAATAGAGAAAACCATTATTAGATCGAAGATAAATAAGATCAAAGATCACGAACGACAGTGGAACACGAATACAAACAGAAGAATAAAATTAAAACCAATAGGAATGTCGATCGTCGGTATAAAATCGAACTATCATTCTATTTGTGATTCTCATCGTTCGATTCGTTAGAACATTCGATTAGTTCTATCCGAACAAATATACACGTGAAAGTTCAAAGTGACAATTTATAGGCTTGGTATAGGCTCTCGTGTCAGTTCGACTCAACAAGATCGGCTCGACTCGGAATCCTATCGTTCGCGCGGGCTCCCGCCGGCTCGTGGTCAATGCTCGAGGCTTAGTTTGCGTCCGACATTGCGTTCGGACGGTCTTCTTATAGGGTATCTGTTATATTTTTGTTCTTCCTTTCAAGAAATATCGTTTCCCTAGTCCTCCCACGAGGCGCTCGCGAAACCCGCGTGGCTTAGTACACATTATCACATTTTGCCGGTAGTAACGATCAGTGTTACGATTTTCAACGAACTACTAACAACTGGTAACGTAACTATTTTTATCTTTTTTCTTTCTTTTCTTTCTTCTTTCTTTCTTCCTCTTCCTTTCCTTTCTCTTCACTTCACTTCACTTCTCTTTTTTGCTTCTTCTTCTCTTCTTCTTCTATCTATCTATCTCCCTCTCTTTCTTTCTTTTCCTCTTCCTTTCAACTTTACCAACCGTTATCGCCTATAATGATACTTTCAAAAATTGTTATTCATTTTTCTTTTTTCAAACGTGTCTCTAACGATAAATAGAACAATAAATTATATCCGCAAACATATAAATTTCTAGTGGCGGTATTTCGGCGACGCACTTTTCAATGATGAATCATCGTCCATCATCATCGTTTCACGTACCCTGCTTTATCGCTTAAGTGACAGAGTTGACAAAGATTAGGATAGATCTATGTTGGCGCTTGCTCGAGGATATTTGAACGATGTACTTTCGCTGCGACTACTCTAAACAAAAATCTAACAAAAATTTTTATTAATTTAGATTGATTCAACTTTTTCATTATATGTTGCACATTTCATTTTTTTTTTTTTTTTTAACACTGCCTTTCAATCTGTACTTCTTCATATTTATCGTTTATTTATGCAAACAGATCAGATGTTATATCGTTTTACCTCGCTTTTTTTAAGTATAGCACATGTTCTTCTCACATAATTTATTTTTTAGGATTTCATTTAGAATTTAGAATCGAATTTTAGAATTTTATTTTTAGAATACAATTTTTCTAAAACAATTTTCTTGTTTAAAAATTTATTCAAAAATTAATATGTGTAGAAATATTATTTTCATCGGTTTTTTTTTCTTTTTTCACCGAGGACAGTTCGATATAATGATACTTTTAATTACATTATTTAATTCATTTTTCTTCTTTTCTTTTTTATAATTATCGAAATGACAATACAGTAAAATAAAAATAAAACGAAATGAAAAATATATAATACTTGTGTCATTTTAACTCGATTTCGAATTGAATTGAATTAAAGTTAACCAAATGTACTATGAAATTAGTTTCTCCATGAAATCTTTTTATAATGATTTCATTGAATTTTCATATGTTTTTATTACATATTTATTACTATTTATACATAAATCATTGTCACTTTTGCATTTCAAATAATATATAGGAAATACGATGGGCGATATACTAATAAAAAAAGGTTAACTGATCCCTCAAGAAGAGTCACCGATATTTCATTCGCGTGACCTGCTCGATTCGAACATCAATTAATGTCAGGGTTGAAATCCGGTTAATGTAACGACAATATTACAAATCTACGCGACACTTATACAAATAAAGTTGTTCATTTGATAATTTCTTACAAACCGTATATTAGTTTCTGTATTGTAATCTACTATGCTATTTATCTACTACGTTATTCAGAAATGATCTACTTAAACAAGTTTTCCACTACGTTGTTCAAAAAAAAAAAAATTTATATTCCTTTGAGAAAAATTAAAAAATGAAATTGTTACGAACTCTTCGTTTCTTTTTTCTTCTTGTAATTTCCAGATTCTCATTATTACATAAGTCGTATATTGACGCAAGTTGACATAATTAATGAATGAAAATCTGTCCGGCACATACGAAATATTCGATGAGAAGTTTATATCTTTCGTATATCATATGACTTGTATATAATCCATTTCATGCAATAAGCAATAACAGCAATACATCAGCAATAAGAGTCCTCTTTTATTCTTTGGTTCCCATTTATCGAGGAAGTAAGGCTTTCACCGGTACAATTTACGAACGAATCGAAAAACAAAAGCGTCTTTGTAACCCTAATAACGTGTACCAAGTACGACCTTTTATTCCCTCAACTACGAGGCTCTATTTTGTAAGATCGTAAAGGTTTAGATTGATATGATCAGGATACATCAAGATGTACTATGTGATCAGGATACATTGAATGTATTGTATGTGAAATTTTTCTTTTATATCTATGTACTCTTATCTCTTTAGAAATGATCGATCGATTTTTTAAACATTTAAAATTCGCGCCCAACATTTGAATTTTACTTGTTTGACTGACGTAGTTAGGAAGATACGCAAGAAGAGCAATTGCGGTATGTAAAACGGCTGGATCGTTACGATGAAACCGCATTCGAAATATAAATACGGCTGGCTCAACATGTAAGGTGCCATTGAACTAAATGCGTATGGTAATACTAGAAGGAAGCGTTATCTTTGTTATTGCTAATAATCAATTTTGTTGGACGAACAGGCGCTTTATACAATTAGCCATCATTCGCTTACAGATAATTATGGTCCTGTGATATATTCTATAATTAAACTTAATCAATTCGTAATGTAATGTTAGTTTAATTAGGTAATTTATTCGTAATCAGGTTAACCAATCGATTTGGATTTATATATCAGTATCAGAAAATAACAAAATTTTGTATATATATATATCAACCAGCAAGATCATTGAATAATTGGCTTAAAAGGACGATGAGTTCAGAGACGTCAAATGTGCCGATAAGATTATCACACTCGTGTGTTTTTTATATTCCTCGTTGAATTTTTCTTTTTTCTTTATTCTCGTATGAAATTATCATATTAAGTAACATAGAATTGATATCAAATTCAGATGTAGCTTGCATAAAATATGGGAGCATGACAAAATTTTTTATACATTTGACTTCGTCGAGATTTATATATCTATATATATATATATATATCTTTTGAAATCATAGAGCAACGACCAGTTGGTATGTTCGATTCACCGCAGTCAATTCTTCGTTGTTGATTTTGAGATGATGCAAGAACGGTCTACCTGTTGCGTTACTACTATGGTAATACAATACATACTTTCGATTTAACGAAATAAAACATATTCGTTAATATTTTAAATGAAATACTTTTATAGAAATATATATATGAAATTTTTTTAAGTAAAACAAGCTATAGATATGGGTATAATCCGAAAACATCTTTATTTATGTTACAGACCGACAAAATTCCAAATCGTTATTAACAACAACAATAATAATGACAGTTACCGATAATGTTCAAAATAAACGTGACGCTACTCCTTACGTTTTAAGTAATACTACTGTGCAAGAAGAATATGGCCAAAATAAACAGAAAGATTTATCGAACATGGAAGACTCATTGGAAACTCTCAATACTAACGAAAATTCAAATAAATTCGCCAAGTCTTGTCCCGAGACGAAATTAATTTTCTCGGAGACAGAACAAAAATTAATGAAATCTAACGATTTTAAATCGAAGAAGATCAATAATATCGAAAATGAGGAACCACTTACGACACCTGATTGGCAAGAAGATCCGGAAACTAACGATGTTAATGTTAATATACCACCTGATGGTGGTCTCAGAGCTTGGATGATCATGATCGGTAGTTTCTTTATCAATGGTGTTTTATTTAGCGTAATCAACACGTACTCTTTGATCTACCTCGAACTACAAAAGAAATTGTTGGAAGCTGGAGAAACAGAAGTGTCCTCTAAAGCGTGTAAGATCGTCACGAGATATCTATTTTTTTTATTATAATTATCTTTAAGATTTATGACTTATCGTTCAAATTCTATCTCTGCTTTGTATATATTCCATTTAATCGTTACGTTAAAGTCTGGTAAAAACATGACGGTTCAATGATCGACACTATCAAATTATTTTTAACATGTTCTTGTTCCTCCTCCGATAGTGTTCTATCAAATGCCCCCATAATTTTCTTCAACGATAAATCACTGACTTCTCCGCTCCAACACCTTTTTATTTTCATGTTCTTTGAGTCATACTATATTATTGTCAACATGCATATTGTCAGTCGTTAACGATAATCATTTTTTAAAAATGATTCTTAGGATTCTAACAAGCTTGAAAGTCCAACAAATTAAAAGACTTGCGACTGTTTTCTTCAATATAATTCCGATAAAACGTCTCTATTGTTTAGCAAAACGATTTGCGAATAAATACTGATAAAATATGCCAAAGATCAATGAAATATCCTTTCTCTTTTTCTTTAGAGTTAAACGTTTCTCAAAACAGTACTTAATCGTTGATGAGATCAACCCTTTTTACAGTTGATGTCCTAGATAGTATGCATCTAAATTAACAGTCAATTATAGCTTGATTAATCATAGTAATCATAGTTAATCATTACAATTCAATGCTAGCTTCTCCGTATCTCATAACTGATCTGACCTAAATCTTTATGAAAACTTAACTAGCAATCGTCGCAAGACAATTAGTCGATTAGAAACATTTTTTTAATTTCGATGATAATAATTATGACGAAAACGAATGATGTTCTTACAGACAGGTCTATGTTTTTGTATGTATACATGCACAAGGTGTGAAAGTATCTATATATTTTGCTCGGTCCAGATATTGCAGTCCTGTAAGTTGAATAGAGATCCGCGAATTGAATAAGAAAAGGATAGAGCTCGTTTCGACCAATCAGAACATAATATTGACACGTTCCTACAGTGTGCATGTGAACGCTTTAAGTTTGCTTCATTCACTTGGTACATTTAGTTCATCATTATAAAAATGAAAGTTGGAAGATAATTTTAAAACATTTCGTGGATATATATTTTTTCTTCTTATATTTAACAGCTCTAGTCGGATCATTGACCATTGGTACAACATTTTTCTTATCACCAATCGCTGGTATCCTCACTGATAAAATCGGTATTCAGATGACCACATTTTTAGGAGGTGCAATAGCGTCGAGTGGTATGCTTCTTTCTTCAATGCTTTCCGACAAGGTAACTTCCTTGATTAGGATAAATCTCATCATCTTGTAATAAAAAATTGTATTACATTTAAATTCGGTTTTGAAATTTCTATGATCGTCTATTTTAGGTAGAATTATTGTATATGACCTATGGCGTGATGTATGGACTCGGTGCGAGTCTTGCTTACACACCGAGCTTAGTGATATTAGGGCATTATTTTAAAAAATATCTGGGATTAGTAAATGGAATTGTCACGGCTGGAAGTTCCATATTTACGACGCTTATACCATATCTGATGGAAACTCTTCTTCGACATTTCGGATTAGAAGGAACATTTCGGAGTTTGGCAGCGTTGACTGCAGTTGTCATGCTTTGCGCGCTACTTTTCAAACCGATACCACGTGAGTAAAATTAATGATAGAGTTGGAATAATTTTGTGAAACAAAAAGAAATTACGATAAAATGATATTTTCCAGTTAATAAAACTCCGCGATGCCAATCGCCACGGAAAATGAATTTTCGGCATCGTTTGAAGGAAGTTATTAATTTATCGATTTGGAAAAGACAGCGATACGTCGTATGGGCTGTTTCCATCCCCCTTGCCTTGTTCGGGTAATTGCGCAATTATTGATAAGAGTAAATGATACTTAGATAATTATCTAATATATCGAAAAATGTTTTCTAATACCTTATATATTTTTTAGATATTTCGTACCGTATGTACATATCGGGAAATTCGTAGCAACCACATTTAAAGATTCAGACGGGAAATTACCGGTCATGTGTATTGGCATTACATCTGGGATAGGTCGATTAATATTTGGTTATATTGCTGATTTGCCTAAAGTAAACAGAATATTACTACAACAGGTATAATACTTTACTATCATTGCACCATGAATAATATATACATAGATAAAAGATAGCAATGATAAAACAATTTCTATTTATTTAGATATCATTTTTAAGCATTGGTATCCTCACGATGTTACTTACGGTAACACCATCTTTTAATATTTTACTACTCATTTCTTTGAGTATGGGATTATTCGATGGATGTTTCATATCGCTATTAGGTCCAATTGCTTTTGACATTTGTGGTCGCGAGGGTGCAACTCAAGCAATTGGATTTTTATTAGGAATGTGTTCTATACCTTTGACAGTAGGACCACCAATCGCTGGTCTTTTATACGATCATACCGGTAAATTAATTTATTCTTTATTTTTAAAACGATATTTTATTATTAATCATTCATTAGCATATTAACGCATTTTATTTTGTTCTACAGGTTCTTACGATTTGCCTTTCTTATTGGCTGGAGTACCGCCAATAATTGGGGCATTGACTATGTTTTTAATAAAATGTGTTAAGGAAACAGATACTGAAAACGATGCTGATTCAATTACCGAAGAACCAACGGCAAAATCAACTTGCCAAAATGGTCGGTAAAACAGATATTCATGTATTATCAAATCAACGGTATTCGGCGTAACAAGTAATAAGGCATTTTATGGATATATTATTCTGTGCAAAAATATAGTATTTCTCTGTTGCTTATCAAAACTGTCGCTTATCAAAAATAGTTTAATAATGTTTAAAAGCTGACATATGTAAAAAGTAATTAAATACTAATGTTTTCAATAGAAAGCATAGGGAGTAACGTCAATTAATCGTTATCGCGTAATCTAAGCGTAATGGAATTATTAAGCAAATTAGTTTTATTTTAATCACTTCTAAATTATAATTAGTAAATTAGTTCAAATTTTAATCACATCTTTTATATAATTACTCAAAATATTATCAGCTTGCAATCCATGTATTTTAACAGTAACTGTGATAGATGTATTGTCAATATTTCTGGACTTATCATCCACATAAATTACGAAATCATATGCATACAAAATGCTATCCTTCAATTATGCTTATTTATTATATTGTATCCGATTGTTTGTTTATTTGTTAATTTAATTAGTTAATTAATAATTAGTTGATTTATAATTAGAAATTCGTGCACAGTATCATTGTTGATCTTAACTGAAGTATTTTAGCATAGCATACACTGTTGCTTCAAAAAGTATTATTACTTTACATTTAAAGGCACAATATTTTTTTAATATACAAAACTAGCACTGTTTTAATTAAAGTAACAGTATGAAGATAATTAACATGTATGTGAAAACTAAATGCATGAAATATTTCATAGACATGCTATTTCTATTTGCCATTATAGACAAATATCTTGCACTTGAAATATGAATATATAGTTTTTATTTTTATTTTCTTATATCATATTGAACCAAAAGTGTATGCATTTATATTCCAATAGGCTTTTATTATCAATAGGGATGACAAAGGCTATACTTCTATCATCATATTTTGTAACTACTCCACCTGATTATGGACTACATAAAGATAAAACAAGGATAAAGAAGTGTTCATACATACAGACTGAATATGGATCTAAAGGAATGTTCAATATCAAATGTAATAACAGTGGCAGCAATGGTGGTTATTCACAGAATGCAAGACGTTCAGAAAGTACACCCTTATTGTGTGACAAAAATCAAATATTATGGTCAAGACCATCCTTTTTACAACATACAGAGCGATCATCGATGCTTCTTACACTGTAATAGCAACATAATAGTGAATTATTGTATTCATTACACAAAAAACGTCACATGCAAATTTTATTTTATTTTTGTACTATTGTTTGATAGATTTGATATATCAATCATAAATATAACTGATAATTTATTTTGAGAATTAATTGTAATTGTCAGATTATAAAAAAATCTGTTGCATGTAAAAATAATGATTTTATTTAACATTGATAATAATCAGTAAAAAATGTACTGTAGTAAATACTACAAATATTACTATTAGTCTTTGATTTAAATTATTTCATATCATTTCAATTATACTTGTAATAATATAAAATAATGATAAAAATAAGCTTTAACTTTCTAATTGAAGTACAGTTATATTTTGATAGAAATATTTTATAGAATGTTATATGATATTCACTACAATGATGACAATAGAATGTATAATAGCCTACATGTTATTTTTGTTATCATTTGAATGGTTGTTTACTTAATGTTGTATGTCTGGATATAATTGTATAATAAATTTGTTATAGCACTGCTATTTTTTTACAAGTAGTTAATATATTCTAGGTAACAACATTGAGTAACCAACTTCAATGTACTACTCTCACAATCATTCATTTCATTCATTCATCTCATAATCAAATTATATTATACAAATATAAAAAAATGATCTACCAATTTGTGTATGATACAGCTCAATTGAATTTACAAATAAAAGATATCCTATTTAACATTATCTTATAATAATCCTCTTTACCTTAGAAAATTATAATATACTATTATATTATATATTACTTATTTATGGATAAAAGTCAAAAAATTTATCAATAGCATTGCTAAAGTAATTTTCAGTAAAAGATATGAATTTATATAATTCCCATTATCTCTGTCACAGATGAATCAAATGACCTAAACAAAATAATTTATATATATATATATATTATTATTACTAAAAAAATAAAAAATTTCATGTTATGCAATTAAATTTTTTATAAGTTAAAATAATTAACAAAAACATTAAAATATAAAAAGTCTTACTTCGAATTAATTGAACTGCCTGGCACATAAAATGGATTACAGACTGCATTGGAATAGGCAGTATGTAGTTTTTTAAATATCTGTAAACATATTAAAAATAATCTTACATTTTAATATATAATAATATCATGTTACAGAATTATGTAATTATTACCATTTTTACTTCATTATCTCGAAATGATATGTTGGATGATTGTAATACTATCACAAATTTAATCTTTGTATTCGTAGCATAACCATAGCTAGAATAAAATTTCTTATTACTAATGATTTATTCGATTCAATATATTAAAAGGAAAATTAAATACATACATCTTAAACTCTTCTGTGGTAAGTAACAAACCTAAATATAAATCACGAATATCAACTGCTGTCTTGTTTCCTATGTTCAACTTCTCTTCTATAATATCAATAGATGTATGCACTTTGTAATGAAATTGTAAAGCAAGAGCTTCATCGACACATTTGATATACTTAGGAGAATTCTATAAAAATATAAAAAAGAAAATGTCACACAAGTCTTTATAAAATCAGACTACATAGAATAAAGAAATCCTTAAAATATAATAAATATGTGATCAATTAATTTCTACACAAGGAGAAAATATTTTATAAAAGTACTATTCTTGTATAACCTATAAATCCAAAGAAAACGAATACTCGCATCTTTTCCAATAACAGCCACACAAACAGCCATGGTAATAAATATTATAATACACAAAGTATCCGATTTTACGTAAATAATGTAGAAAGTAATAATATCGAATTTTTATATGAAACTATAAAGATCGAATATTTATAAATTTCCACAAACGTATGATACGCTTCTCTATCCTCGACTGAGTGACAAATGTATAATACGAGTCTATATATATATTTCTTACGAAAAAAATATTACTATTTCATATACATTTATCATTATTATTTAATTATGAATTGTTTTAAATTTCTTATACACTGTCGCGCATATTGACGTAATATATTTATTTTGCGGAACTAAATTTCGTACGCACCACACAAACACAGACACACATACATGCGAGCATAACATTATACGCACGAACACAACAATGTATATATTTTCTTTCTACGTAGCTATCATACACCTACGCAATGTTTAATTGGAACAATATTTATGTTCTATACGCATTAACTAAATAAATAACATTTATATAATGATCTCTTCTTAAATATATTTAAAGGTGTTCTAATTTTTCAACGTATATATCATATACATATAAAATGAGGTTACAATGAGCTTGACTCTATAACAATCGATTTAATCACCATGTTTATCAAATTACATTATAAAATGCTATTTATAAAAAACAAATATATTATACATATATACATAATGAATAAAAATATAATATAGTACAAAATTATACTTCGTTTTAATCCTCTTTTTTGGATTAACCATATCGATTTTTTAACGTTCTGTATTTGCGTAGCATATATAAAGCTTCTAATTCTTTTATAACATAATTCCCATGTTCTATCATTTTATCAATTTTCTCGGGATTACGTTCTTCTTTATTTTTATTAAAAGCTTTTCTTAACCTTGTTCTAAAATATTCATAACCTTTTGGATAATCATGTCCCATATACAAAAGCTGCAATAAAAGAAAAAAACAAATATTTGCGAATAATTATAAAGATATATAAAGATAATTATAAAGATATATATAAGAATTTAAATAATAATTTAAAGAATGTTTTACCGTTTTATACAATTGTATCACTTTACTTTTTTGAGACATAATAATTTATTATAATTTATGAGTTGCGCCTTATTAATTTATTATCCAATTTCTCGAACATATCATTTAATCATATTATCAGAACTTTTGCACAATACATTAATAGAAAACTTTTTTGATTGAATAGTATCTTGCAATAAATAATTGATTCTGTCTTCTTTACCGACGTAGCAATGAATTTCTCTCCGTCGATAAATATATAATTCATGAGAACTATTTTGTATACTTTGACGAGATACCACGTATTTCTTCAGTTTAAGTTTATTACAATATTCTTTAATAATTGATGAATAAGATGAACATACCAGTAGAAGAGAGTAACATACAGCAAATACTTAATAAACTGTCAGAAAATGAGGTTGGCATATTTTTTATTATAATAAAATAACATATTTAATATAAAGTCAAAATTTAAAATAATTTACTACAGATAATTGTGAAAGAGAAATTAGACAATTTATTGTCTAGACATTGCTACATAGAATCGAAATTACAAAATATAAATAAAGTATTACCTAAGGTTGTTTTTATTCGTGGCGAAGCAGAGAAGTTCCGGAATATGATTATACATACAAATGAATTGGCTGAAAATGTCAGCTCTAAAGTACGACAGCTTGATTTAGCAAGAGTAAGTAGACAGGAATAACTAATATTATGATTTGAATTATTAAAAAAAATCTTTCAAAAAAATTATATTTATAGAGCAGAGTATGCGAATGTCAAAGAAGAGTTAATGATATATTAGATCTACAATTATGTAGTGAAGGTGTTGCAACAGCTTTACAAAATGAAGATTATGAACAAGGTGCTGCTCATGTCCATCGATATCTATCAATGGATCAACAATTGCTTGAAAGAACAGCTGAAGATGTGTCAGGGGAT
This sequence comes from Vespula pensylvanica, assembly GCF_014466175.1. Classification (NCBI taxonomy): domain Eukaryota; kingdom Metazoa; phylum Arthropoda; class Insecta; order Hymenoptera; family Vespidae; genus Vespula; species Vespula pensylvanica. The sequence continues at coordinate 5,217,524 of NC_057688.1, forward strand.
CCTAGCACTATTAGTAGTTCTCTTTTTACATTGCAACAAGCAGCTGTACAACTAAGGACAGTAGTTACCCATAAATTTGATGAAGCTGTTAAATCTGAAGATTTAGCATCTGTTGAAAGATTCTTTAAAATATTTCCACTATTAGGAATGCATTTAGAAGGCTTAAAAAAGTTTTGTAGTTATTTATGTTCCAAGGTAATTTTTTTACTCTATATGACTATATAAATGCACACATTCATAGAAATATTTTACATTCACCAGCTTCATGATACAGCGCAAAAAAATTTAAAAGCTGCTTTAGAGATAAAAAGTAATGATAAGCGAGCATCTGTTATATTTGCGGATACTATGACCTTATTATTTGAAGGAATTGCTCGAATTGTAGAGGTACATCAACCTATAATAGAAACATATTATGGACCTGGGAGACTTCTAATGACTGTGTCTATATTACAAAAAGAATGTGATAGGTAAAATTAAAGTAAACTAAAAAAGATTTTTTTTTTGTCAAACAAATTAATATTTATATATTATTATATAGGCAAGTTAAAAAAATTGTTGCAGAATTTATGAAGCACAGAAGTATATCTAAGAAAGTACAAATGATAAATGACTATGTTAGAAAACCAAATTCAGAAAGAACTGATCCTAAAGAACTTGATCTCTTATTAGGTGAAATAACTATAATGCATTCAAGAGCAGAGCTATATATTCGTTTTTTAAGACGAAGAGTTAAGGTGAATCTTTTAAGCTCACATAAATAAAATTATAAGTATTTGATTTTTCTTTTTTTACAGAATGACATAGAAATTAGTACCACAAATACTACACAATGTACGGACTTATTAAATGAATTTGAAAAGAATATTTGCAATTCTGAGTTAGCTCATAATATGCAAGAACTTATAGGTGCTTATCTTGCTTTAGAAAGATATTTTTTGGAAGAGAGTGTTAATAAAGCTGTTGGTATGGACACATTAGAGCAAGATCAACAAATATCTAGTATGGTGGATGATGTTTTTTTCATAGTACAAAAATGTATAAGGTACTGCTTACTTCTAAGATCTAAAAATCAATGATGGATAAATGAACTATAATATCAATTTTTATTATGTTCTCAGACGTTCTATATCAAGTTGGAGCATAGATGGTGTTTGTGCTGTTATCAATATAGCTTGTGATATATTGGAAGGAGAATTTGCCAACAGATTAAGAAATAGATTGCGCCAAGGATATCCAGCAGGATACTTGGATTTAACACAAGCATATAGTGCTTTGCAAACAAGTATACAACATGGACGTTTACAGACATCAGACACTGAACTTGCACGTCTTATGTTTTTGGTAAGACAAATAATACTTGAATTGTTATATAGTTACATATTTTTAACAATATTTAAATTTATATTAATTACTATTTTTTACTTCAGGCATATTTAAACAATACAGATGTTAGTATTGAATATGTTGAAACATTATGCAAAACTCTGACTGCAGAAATAGATGCAACTTTTCCTAATATGGCAGAAAAAGATAGAGGAAAAATAGACAGTTGTCTTTCTGGTTTAAAAGGAGTAACTTCTATCTTAAGGGCTATTACTGATTATGGGTTAGAACAATTACGTGTAAGTGCTGTAAAACCTAGAGTAACACCTTGGGTAGATGCCTTTTTGTCTATAGATCATCATATTAATGAGGTTGGTACAAAATAAAAGTATATTATTAAATCTGTCTTTATTTACATGTAAGGTTATAGTATTAATAAAATTATTTAACAGTATAATACATAATAACTATATTTTCAGGATGAATTATTAAGATATGAAACAGATGAACCTTTTGTACAAATTTTAGTAACAAATTTAGAAGGTTTACTTCAAGGTTTTAAAGGTCATTTAACAACATCAAATTATGATGCTCTTATTGGTATTTTGACTAAAGAAGTTACAGCACGTTTAGAAAAAGTTGTTTTGAAATCGACCTTTAACAGAGTATGTGTTTGTTTAATATAATAATTTATCTATACTATTCACACACACACACATATATATATATATTTACATATATTGACTTTATATATTTATTGCTTCAGGCTGGTGGACTTATCTTAGATAAAGAAATCAGATCATTAGCTAGTTATTTAGCAGCAGCAACATCATGGTCTGTACGAGATAAATTTGCACGTTTAACTCAAATAGCAACTATATTGAGTATAGAAAAAGTTGAAGAATTAGCAGATTACTGTGGTGCAGATGCAATAGCATGGAGACTAACTACTACAGAAGTTAGACATATTGCATCTCTTAGAATAGATCTTAAGCCTGAAGATATTAAAAGATTTAAGATATAGTTTTTATTATATTTTTATTTTAAAACAGTACTCTTTTAATTCTCTATAAATAGAAGAGGGCTTTACTGCTGCATAAATTTAAAATTACTATATTATTGTAAAAAAAAAATTTTTTTTTCTTTTCTTAATTCTTAGTATGAAAATTGATATTTATAGTAAAATACTGTTTGTACATATACATCTTAATATAACCAAGATATAACTCTAATTATGTACAAACAATGTTACATTTTTTATATTGTTAGCAAGGTTAGTTCTACAATCAAAGTTTGAAGAACTGCAAACTTTGTAAGAATTGATCAATATTTCATTTAGAATAAGATTTGAACATTAATATTTAAGCATCACTTTGTTTAAATATTGCTCTTAGTTTATGTAATATAATACAAATATGAAAAATATTTATCATGTATCAAATCATATGTAAGGTAAAAAAGTAAAGTCAAAGTAAGCTGTAAGATTTTTACATTTTCAATTTTTCTTCTTGAGCTACAAGCTGATTTTTTATTTTTTGTAGCAATTCTTTCTTTACGGAATCAGGTACAAGTGTTCGTGCTTTACTTGTAACCATAGAAAGTAGTGTATCATAAGTTATATCATGACCATGTTCTTTTATTATTTCTTTGCAGATTAATTTAACCTGATCTCTCCACCCACATTCCACCAATCGTCGTCTTAAAAGCTCTTTCAATCTAAAATCAATTAGTTGTATAAATTTTAATTCCTTTTTCTTTAATTTAATTAATTTACATTATATCCTCATATATTTTTTATGAGTGTTGATATAAACAAAGCATATTATTTGAGGTTAAAATGGCACTAACTTTTCATCGTTTTATATCAAAGATATTTACTAAATATTAGTTGTTGATATATATATCTCTTATTTAAGTATTTAAAAAATTTTCAATTAAATTCTACTTGCCCGTCACGATCGCCAACCATGACTAATCTTTGATGCGGAGCAGTCTTCATTAATAATTGAAATTTATTATTATTCCTTAAATACTTTCGTATATTTTATATACAATGTTTAAATTAGCTTGAATGTTATTATTCTGTCGTATAACAAAATCGAACCTAATCGAACCTGATTGAACCTGACCAAGCATGATGCGACTTAGTTCTTCCTTAAGACGCAACGTGGCGTTAGTGACCCGATTAAAAATTAAAACAAATTTATAAACGGACATATGACGACTTGAATCAATGGATTGTTTAATTAAATTATATATAAAATTAAAATACTAATCACATAAAACTCGATGTTTTAATAGACTGCTTCCATTTCATTTTTATAATTCATTTTTTTCTTTTTCAGTTTCATTATGCAGCTTTTCCAATTCTTCGATTATCTTATGTCTTATTATTATATCATTTTTAATTCTCGTATATAATTCAGACCCGTGATAAATAAGACGTTTAAAATCTCGACGATTTAAACGCAAAAGTTCACATATTTCCAAAGCTAAAACAGATTCAGTTCTTCGGTTTTGAGAATTAATTAAAACTTCTGCACCAAAATGATTGCCATTTTCAAGATGGCAGATCTGGATACAAAATATTATAACATATATGATAATATTATAATTATTATTACTCGCTAATTAAATTAATAACATTATAAATAGTATTTGATTTATACGATTGTGTTATTAATTAATTAATTATTAATACTCACTTCTTTACCCCAAAACGTAATTAGTGCAACTGTTCCACTAGCTATGAAGTACATGCAATCGCCTTCGTCATGACATTTATAAATTATATCGGTTTCCATATAAATAAGTGGTTTAAAAACCGCTGTGAAAAGAATCAAAGTATTATTTCAATTATTTTCTACTTCATTAAAAAAATTTTAATTTTTTATTTAATGTAAATATTACTAATCAATTGTCCAAGTAGTTCTGATGATAAATTATGAAAAATTTTTGCAGTTTCTAATAAACCACGACTACTATATAGCATAATTTCTTGATTAAGGTGATCTAAAAAATTTATATTATGTTTCATGTTATGTGTAATAATTTAAATCTCAAAATCATGTACTTTTTGTATTTTTGTAAACTGACTGGAAAGAGTATATGATATAGCTTGCTTTTTAAAAAAGTTGCCTTGAAATTTATATTTGTAATAAGTAAGAAGTTTATCTTGAAGATATTTTGGAAGTTTTTTCCCTTGTACGTAATTTTTTACTTCATGTATAATCTGATAATATTTTAATTCTGGTTCTGCCAATGATTCCATTAATTTCAGGATTATCACTATTGTTGATAATATATTGAAATAATTAATTATAGTTAAAAATATATTATATTAAAAAGAATTATTATACTTTCCAATTATGTAAATCAAATAGGCTTTTCCAAAAATAAGTAGTATACAGTGAGTAACCTTATCTAAAGTTCCAAATGATTGGAGTTCAACAAAACTAAATCCAATTAAATTACTTAAACCAATATGCAAAGATTCTATATAAATTATCCAATCAGACTGTTTATATAATCCTGTTTGTACTAAATATGCTCCAGAATTCTAAAAATCATTAATATTATAAGTATAATAATTGTGTAATAATTATAGAAATCACCATACCTCTATAGTATCTCCGATTATATGCATTACAATATATGGAAATACATAAGAGAAACAGCTGCTCCAATGAAAAATTAACAAAGTCTGGATAATAAGCCAAATAATCATTCTTTGAATGTGAGAATATCCAAAAGTCTTATAAATGAATATATTCACATTATATAATAGAATTTGAAACCATTGTTATTTTATTGATACTTACAATACTAAGTTGTCTAAAATACTGATGCAGTGTACCTAATCTTATAATTTTTAATATAGGTAAGATCTCAAGTAAAACAAATATTGAATTTGAATCAGGACCAGGTGGTAATATACGTTCTTCATAAAACCAAGTATAAGGAACCGAGGAAATAAGGTCTATGAAAAAATATGTCTTTACGTAATGCCTTAAACACAAATCATATTATTAAATATATTTAGAATTTTCTGTATGTTGCAAACATTTTTAAAAAAATTTTTTAAAACTTTACCGTATTATTAAATAAGGATCCATAAATATTTTATGATCATCAATTGCTATATATCCAGTTATAAAATTAAGAATTATATCAATTATACAAATTACATATGCAGGAGTAATAATTTTCAATAACTCAGGATGTGCGTTTTTTGCTATTCTATGAAATCCTATGATATATGAATAGATGATAAAAAAATAAAGAAATGTTATCATCATCAGAACATCCCAGAAAAATCTAAAAGATTATATGTTGCATAATGTAATTATTACACTTTTTTTTTTTTTGATAATACCTTAAATTACTATATGGATGTATTATCCACCAATACGATGAACGACCATGCTTTCTTTTTTCAAAAGTTATAGCAGCATGACTACGTAGAAAGAAATGTGTCAGCGGATGTTTTGTGCAGACCAAGAGCAATTTTTGATAATGTCGTTTCCAATGAGCAAAAATATTTGCATTAGGTGGTAACTTTGGCAAATTGCTATCAGAAACACGTGGTAATTCACAAATATGTACATTTAATTTTTTCTTAAACATTCCTAAATTTATAGATTCGTGCATAAATTTTAATCAAGTTCACTATATTTTACGAGTAAATTAAAACAATAGAAAGCTTACTCTTATTTTTACTGTTCTTATTATACAATAACATACAACAAATGAATAAGTATAGTATGAATAGGTATAATCAAATTAAAAAATTACTGTGTAAACTGAAATTAGTAAAATTATTAAATATTTGTATATATTCATATAAAGAATACAATACTCTAAGGTCTTTTCAAGACATCGAAAATAATACTATAATAGTAGAATTTTTTTATAAACTATGATATATTTAAAATAATCTATGTTTCATTTTTTTTTCAATTAAAAATGTTAGTTTGATATATATATTTTTAAATATTGAGTAAACAATGCAAAATAAAATAATCGTCGTATTACTGTTTACAAAATTATAATAAAAAGTAGAACTCTAACCAATTACTTATTATTCCTTACTTAATAATAATCTATATTAAGTAATATAAAAAAATATCTATAAACTTAGTCAGATAGTTTACGCATTTTCATTTGAAGTTCAAATCGCCTATTTGTTCTTACACCTTTTAATAGTACTCTATTTTCTTCTCGTTTTTCTTTTCTAAAAATATATATGTATATAATTATTATATATCAAAAAAATGACAATAATTTAAAGATTTATTACTTACTGTCGATTTATTTGTTGCTTTCTTAAAATAATATTGGTAGCATCAGCTTTTCTTATCTTAAAACCAAATTTAGTGTAGCCATCACGTTTTATTTCAGTTGGCAAAGGTTTCTTTATATCTTTTGTTTCTAATCTTGAAACATTGAATGTTTCTGTGAATAATAAAAACATAATTATTTCATAAATATTTTAATTTATCATATTTTATGATTTTATTAGATGACTTTAATATTAATGATAGTTACTTAATGCTTCATGTTGTTTTATCAGGCGATTTTTATTATCGACAAGAGATTCCATTTTAGAAAACAGTTTTTTGTGAATTTCAGAAAAATTTGGAATTTTTTTGGCACTATGTATTTTGACATCTGCAATTAAATATAATTTTAATTATTACATCTATAAATAGAGTAGCATATAACATTAAATATTCAAATACATTGTATATAAATTTAATTGCTTTTTAGATGTTTTACCTTTTTTTTCTTGACTTCCAATATGTTTTGTTTTGTTTAATGTAGAAGAGAGTGTCTTGTCCATTTTTCTACTATTATTATAAAATGTTCTATTAATGTTAGACATAGAGCTAGACCTTCTCTTAAATTCAGAGTCTGATATGGTTTTATTTGCTAAAGCATTGGACACAGAACTTGATCTCATATGAGAAATATGTCTTATAACTGGAGTTTTTCTAACTGTTATATTACTAACATGTTTTGTTTTGCATAAAGAAATCGAAGTATTTAGTCTAGTACTCTTACTTTCCAATAATGTTGTCTGTGATTTATTAATACGAGATTCTGAAGCAGCAAAACGAACTTTACATGCTCTTTTTACATTTCTTTTATCATTCATATCTAATTCTACTGCTCTACGTTTTCTACATTGTCGTTGTAAGTGTGGAGTTTTTGGTTCGAGGAGTTCATATGTCTCATCTGCTTTTATTTCCTTATCATTAATATTTATAGTATTATTTTTTCTGTTGTTAAATGATTTATTTACTTTATTGATAGAATCTAGATGAATAGAACTTTCATGCATTTTGTCATCAATAACAGGACTACTTGTTGCTTTTGGTGACAAATGAAGCAATATATCATCATTTAAATGTGATTTAAGCTTTATTTGTGAAGTAGATCTTAAATTTAAAGAATATGTATTATTTAATGCTTCATTGTTCTTTGATAATATATTTAATAAAATTGAATTTTTTAGAGAATCTGGATCTTTACATAATTGTTGTTGCACATGTTTTACATCAAATGTACTATTCATTGGATTATTTTGAGACTTTAGTAATAGACTTAAGTCATCCAGTAATGGAATTCTTTCAAGTATCACCATTGCTTTTTTTGATATTATTTCTCTATACAAAGTTGATAGATTATTTACATTTGTCAAAGTTAGTTCTAAGTCACTTGTTTCACTTGACAATGACTTCTGTTCTATATTATCTTTTTTGGATCTAGTAGAAATTTTTGTTGATATATCCTTATTTGGGGATTCTTTCACTGTTGTTACAGTGAACTTCTCATTTTTTTCATTAGATTTCATTTTCAATGATTTTGACTTTATGTCTGGCGATTTTAACACCATGTTTGAAGATTTTGCTAATCTTGTTAAATTTTCAGTAGATGTATAACTTGTCTTTAATTTATTTAGCCTTATTTTAACATTATTCATTGAAATATTATTTAATAAACTGTTATTTATATTCTTCCTGTTTCGTAAAGATTTTTCACAATTATTAAGTTTAGTCGCAGAATTAACAGAAAGCATCAGCTTTCTAGGTGTTTTTGATATTCTAAGAGGAATTTCAGAATGTGTTTTTGGAGAAGTTAAAGGCAATGGTGATTTTCTTGGTGTTTTGGTTGTTCTTTGAGGTGTTAAAGTTATCGAAATGGGGCTACTTTTAGGAGTAATAGTTTCATTCAATGATATGTCATATTTGCTTTTTTGTTCATTATTTATGTTCAAATCGATAAATGAATCATTAATTAGTTCACATGATGTGTTATCAATATCACTTAGAATATCATCATATATAACTTTATTTGCTTTTGGGATAGGATTTTTTATCGTTGTAAATTTATTAGAAGTATTATTTGTTTTCGGTCTTTCCGATTGCTTGTTCTTTTTTGAAAATTGTATATTCAAAGATTTTTTAAGTTTTGCTCGTTTATCTTGTATTGCCTTACTTTCCTTTTGATTTTCTATTTTCTGCTTAGCGTCTTGTAAAGAGTTTGAATTCTTATTTATCGAATTAAGTATTTTTGATCTTTTTCTTGTGATAATAACAGATGTATCCATTACACGATCTACAAATGACAAATACAATGTTATAATAAAAAAAATATATGAACAATAAAATAGCTTTATAATTATTAGAATTTGTATGTAACAATAAATATATAATTAAAAATGGCGTGATATTGTGAACAAATTTAATTATTTAAATGAAAACATTTCCCAAGATAAATTTTAATATCTTTTTTCTTCATATACTATTAATTATAAATTTATCTTTATCAAAATAACCGCCATATTTGTATTATAACCAAACCGATGCAAACAATATAGGACATGTATCGTATGACTAATGTATTATGCGACTGATTTTACTAACGTTAAAGAGTAACCTTGTATTTATAACTTACATTTTCTTAATCTCGGAGACATAATATTTTTACTAATTTCTCGTTGTAGATTCACTCTTTAGTAGCACTCTGGATAGGTATCACTTGTATTGTATCATATAGTAGCATTCATAGATTAAACCTTGAATAGTATCGAAATACACAAGGATTCAATTACCTAAAATTACAGATGGCGTTAATATCTCTATCAAACAGGATTTAATAATTAAAAATTATAGTAGAAATAAACCGTTATGACTCTTACCTAATATCCTTGAATAACAAAAATTAACCAATTGGTGCCAAATAAAACGCCAAACAAATGGCACCCAAATTTCTAGTTCATTTTTTATTCGCAAGATGGTGCTTTGTAGAGACATTAATGCCATCTATGATTTTAGTATGATATAATTGGAACTTGCTTTCCTGTCCGAGTTTGACCCCCCTGCAAGAACATGAAAAGATGGCGACATATTTAAAACGAACGTCAAAATTATTTGATATTTCGTTGTTGCGGTCTTCCGCAGATGTGAATTTAAGGGATTTAATGTGTCCCGTGTGCCGCGGTATATTAATCGAGCCAGTGACACTTCCTTGTACACATAACCTCTGTTTACGGTGCTTGAAAGGAACCTTTGAACATAACAGCCTGAGTTGTCCTCTTTGCAGAGTTCGTGTAGGTTCTTGGCTTCGTACAGCTACCAAATCTGAAACATTGGTCAACAACGCACTTTGGGAACTCATCAGGACTAAATTTCCCAAAGAGGTTGAAGATAAATATAACGGAGACGACGGAGAAATTGAATTGAACGCTGGTGGGTGACATCGCCTAACAATAAACAAACATAACATAACCCCAATTTCATTAAAGCGCACATTATATATATATATATACACATACATATATATAACTACACATACATTCATGTGTGTAAGCATTATTGATACTATTTCGTGTATAAAATTACTTTTAAAGTTTATTTATAGAATTTCTTTGTTTTATATCATAGTATGGCTATTGGAGTATTAGCATTTTGTTTGTAGATATCTGAACTGGTACATCTACTAATGTTTATTATGTTGATATAGATGTTTCTCGTATAGATTTAAAGAAGTGTAAACAAAACAAAAACTAATTTATCTTTTCCATAGGATTATCAACCAGGAATAAAATACTTAGTGCTGCTGGAGAGATTCGAAGAGAATATGAAGCACAACTTCAAATGGCTGAAGAAGAAATGCGACGTCAAAGAAAGAACGAAGAAATTGCTAGTGTGGCATTGATAAGAAAAATTCAGGTTGAAGAACAGCAGCAACAATTTGTGCAGATAGCACAAGATCAATTATTAGCTCAGAGTTTAGCAAAAAAACAATTAGCAGAGAAACAAAAAGAGGTGACAATGTACCAAAATGAATGTGCAACTTCGTCAGTGTCAAATTGTTCAGTTGATACATCTAAGTTTGATACTAAATCAATGCCCTTGCTTAATACAGAAATTTTTAAATTTGATGGGCCAAGTTTGGAAACGAGAAAAATGAATCTTTCAGAGTTAAAAAACGGTTCTGAGTTAAGACGCTCGAATATTGCTTTGATATCCAAAATTCGTGCAGAAAGATATGCATCAAGTGTAAAACCAAATACATCAAATGCATATAAAGACTCTACTGCTAAGTTTTGTTGCCAAAAGTCAATGCCTGTTTATAACACTATTGCAAGAACTTTAAAGCATCAAGTGGTAACTAAATTTACTCAGCCTGGAACTTCAAATTATGCTTTGGAACCGGGATGTTCCACTTCTAAAATTTATGGTATGCAGAGTAAAGAAGAATTACGTGTACCCAGTGATGTTTTAAGTAGTAAAAAGAAAAGTTTAGGTGTAGAAGTTTGCATGACCTCAGGAAATGGTGATGAAAGAATTGGTAGTGCTGAAAGTGCAGGTAGTCATGATAGTATCAATCAAGAAATACATCACTTTAAACCTATTAAGGCAATGCCACGAACACCTTTCAAAATGTCCATAGGTATATATGCTTTTCATAACATTTTATTTGTTCATTCATATGGAATTATATAATTTTTTGTTATGTTATTTTTACAATTATATATACAGATGGAAAACAAATTGAACCAAAATTGGTTAGAGTAATACCCGTTTTGAAAAGAATATCAAATGCTTTACCAAAAGCTCCATCTCCAACTCATTTAAAGAGAATTATTGGATGTTCATGGAGTGCTTTTAAAGGTTTGTATTTGGAACAAACTTGGTTAAAAAATAACCACAATTAATATGCTAATATTATGTTATATAGGTAAGATCAGGCAAGATATGAAAATAAAGGAGAATGTGTGTGATACTAGAGAGAGAATAGATGATGTTGAACAAAATCCATCAACCTCTCTTACCCAACAACCCAATGTTATTGTTAACAGATCATCAAAGTCTCAAATACATGATGCTATACGCAGACTTGATTTGGTTCCTGAACTATCATTTGATAGTAATAAGAATTATGCAAAGAATATAAATAGAACAATTAATGGTACTAAAGTAAGTAAAAAATTAATCTTAGATGAGCATGTAACTTCAGGGAAGGTGCAAAAGACTTGGAGATCACAAATAAAGAATGGTATGATGGGAAAAAGTAAGAGACAAAAGAATATATGGTCAAATAAAAAAGATGTGGAATTTGCATTAGATGAAGAAGAAATGAATGATAATGTAACCAATTCTGAGCCCTCATTTAACAATGCTAAGGAACGTTTAGAATGTAATGAACATTTAGAATGTAATGAACAGGAAGAAGATAGTAGAGATAATGTAGCTGTAGAAAACATTGCAGAAAGAATTAAAAAGAGAAAAGTAAATATTAAAAGAAAGAATTCACAAGTTGAACAAGATAAAATAATTGAAGCAGACAGTGGCGACGAGAGCAAACCTACGAATAAAAGAGGTATAAGGAAAAGAGCTTTATCTAGAAAAGGTAATAATCAAACTTCAACAAGTGAACGATCCGCAGTTACTGTACAGAAAAGGATAAAGTTAAATTGTTCGCACAAGCCTACATTAAGGAATAAAAGTGAAAACATAAAAAATGACGTAGATAGTCTCAATACAAGTTGCAAAACAATTATTCATGGATTAAGAAAGTCAAGTCGGAATATCAAAGCAGTAGTCAATAATTCTTCCAAAAAATATGATCAAGATGTTTTAAATAAAGAAAATCCTAACAACAATAAACATAATTATGACCGATTAAACTCGTGTCTCGTGTCACAAGGAACTATATCAAATAATAATACCAATAGTGCTACAATAATCAATGAGAATGTTCTATCGAACGAAGAAGTAATTAAAGAACAAGAAAGAATAGAAAGATTGGTTCTTCAAGAGAAAGAAGATTTTGAATTGGCTCAAAGATTACAAACTAAGTTTGATGAAATGGAACGAATAGCTGGACGTACACGGCGATCTAGAAAAGCGATTGAAAGTGGAGATATTTCTTTAGATTTATACAAAATAGAAGTAGGAAGAACTGTGCATAAAGTAGCTAGTACACATACTGCCAAACGATCAACCCTTAATCAAACTGTAAGCAGTGAAACTAAACAACGTGGTAGGCCTCGGAAGAGTGTGAAATAAATAAGAAAATTTGTTACTGCATTTCAACTAAAAACCCTCCAAGACGGATGTTCCTATAAAATATAAAATACAATTTCAATTTCATTTTCTACAATATATATTTTAAGTATTTTGAAGAAAATACTTGCACGATATGCGTACCTGGATATATTATGACAACTGTAAATGAAGGATCAGAAAACGTAAATGAAATTTTAAGAGAATAAATATAGTCATTGACATACATATTTCATTGAAGATTGACAAACTTGGGTTTGATCGAAAGTTTGTTTTCATGATTTTTATGGATTATTAATTATTTAAAGATCTTATCGTTTATAAGTAACTTTATGTTAATATAAAACTATTCGCGCAAAAATCAAAATGAGAAATGGCAGTAGGTGTTTCAATACTGTAGAATTTAAAGCAATACGGATGCTTGTATACAAAAAAAAAAATAAATAAATAAATAAATAAAAAAAGAAGAAAAAAAGCAGAGATACCAAGATTCTTCGAAGAAAGAGAAAAGATTTCTCTATTAACTCTCATCCTTTTCGTGTGTTCGTCTTTGCTACAAGTATCGATTCTTTCTCGGCGTTGAAAGTGCCAAATACATGACGGATATAAACGCAGCTGATAGTGTTGACGACAAACCGAGAAAAGGACGATAATGATTATTGGAGAAAAAAGAGAAGGGACTTCAATGAGATCACAGATCTTTGCTGAAAAGATATCACATGCTTTTTGATAATTTGTTTCAATATAATATTTCTTTACTTTTCTTAAATAGTTAACGATTCATATAAATCTAATTCAATGACTTATAGAATACACATCAACCAGTATTTCAATATTAACTGATTACCTGCCTTTATATTTTCTGAATATCGAAGATAATATTTATTAACATCTTAAGAAAAGAAAATGCTTCCAGAAGTTAGAAATTCAGCTCGTTTGACTGTTAAATACACAAACTACCTTTTTCAATGCAGCATCATTACAAGCTCACATGCCATTGTATATACGAATTTTACTACGTACTATGTATATATTAATTGGCAGCAATTTCAAAAAAGAAAAAAAAGAAAAAAAGAAAAAAAAAGAAAAAAGAAAAAAAGAAGAATATAGATATTCATTTAAATAATATTAGATAGATAAATATGTGTTTAGATCATATTTATGCTGCAAATGCCTACTGTCAGCTCTGACGGCCTTAATTATGATACTGCTATTATTGTAAATATATTAAGATTAGGATTATATATGCTAAAAAAAAAAAAAGAAATCATAATGAATATGAAAGTTACTAAAGAGACGAAATATTTTGCTCTATATGACAAATTCTAAATGTTTCTAAATAAAATTAACTGAACAGTTATATTAGAAAAGATTAAGCGACAGTTCCTTTGATAGAATTTCATTATTAGTGATCCTTATCTTTTTATAGATCACTTATACAGATAATGTTATCATATTGTGCGTTAAGAATTGGCAATTAGCTTTCATTTATTGTGATAGTTACAGTATTTTTCATCTCCACAATTTCGGTTTCTTTATTTAGTAAGATTAACATAATAGTTCATGAAGTCTTCATTAATATTATTGATGGTAAAGATCAATATTATTAGTGTCATAACATTTTATGATACTTTTCTAATAATTAGTACTCTTATATATTATGGTGTAACATACGCGTAAATAAGTTCGGTTGCAAGTATAAATATGTTCTAATTTTAAGTGAATATAACCGAACTTATTTATATTATGACCGAATATGTACAAGGCAATATTTTTTTTTCTGCTATGTCAGAGCTTTTTAATTATTGTAGTGTTGTAAATGCTCATAGTATTTCATATTGAAGTAAAATTCATTGAATATATATATATATATATCCATATATATAATATATGGAAAACTATCAGATGGTCCTATGGCATATAATTATTAGCTCTTTCTTGCGATATACAGCTTTAATAAAAAAAGCTATCTTCTAAACAGTTTATAAATGTTTAAAACGTTCACTGTTTTTTGTTTTTCTAAAACTGTTAGATAATTTATTTTTTCGTAAATTTTTTCGTATTTTGAGTTACTATAATTATAAATGATAAGCGGTTAATAATATCGCATTCCAAAATTATGTCAATGTTAATATGACATTTGGAAGTAAAAAATAGTCATAGATTATACGAAGTTATTTTATATATATATTAAATGTAAAAGCTAAAAGAATAATAACGGGATATACCATAGTCATTAAATTTTGTTCCAAATACATGTAGACGACGCTAATGCTCAGAGATTATTATTATTATTATTATTTAAATAATTAATTCAAGGTCGTCAACATAAGAATATATATATATATATATATATATATATATATATATTTTCTTTCTCCATACGTACGTATGTATGTTCACACACGATCATCTTGTTGACATATACATGCGTGCTCTTCTGTTATGTATGTATGTGTGGATACATACGTACATATATACATAATGTGAATACAATCTAATAATAAATCGAAACGAATCGTGTACAATAAAATTTTTGTGAGGTTGTTAAATAACACTAGAAGAGACAATTAAAACGATGTAGGTAGTAGGACTTGTTGATAATCGTACTATAAACTATAATAAACAAATCTATATAATAAAAATGATAAACATGTGCATGGAATTTAAGAAATTATAAGATATACGAATATATAGAAAAAATATTTAGTTATAGACAAACACTAAAAGATATTATCAGTATATAACGTGTTAATAAAAACACTATTATAGATCGAAACGAGAAATAATCATAATTTTAATTAAGGAAGATTGCGTAAATGTGTAAAAACACATGCATATTATGGATTTTTAGAAAGTCAATTTTATATGCTGATATGTAATGTGTGACAGAGAATGTAAAAGGAAAAACCAAGAGAAAAAAGCGATATTTGAAAACATAGGGTTATCATCCTGTTTTCCTTGGTGCATTTTATATATGGAAACGAATAATAAATAGTTGTAACTACTTCGAAGATAGTGATTATTTCCGTATTACTACTTTATGCATTTATGATTGAAGAATGAGCTTTTATATATACCTAAATTTGTATATTTAACAAAGAGCGAAATATTTTGCAGATAATATTTGTACATGACATATACTTTTTCGAGCTTTCCACATATAAATAAACCTATTTTCCGTTTGGAATAAATCCGGTAAAAAAACTATAACAATAGTATTTTGTATTCAACGTATAACAACACGTTTACGTCTAACGCTCCTTTTAATAGTTTTATTTATAACTTCGTAAATACATAATTAATTCGTTCAGTCAATTTAAATAATTACATTGTATTATCTTTCGCAGTAATCAATATTATACATTGAGTCGATAAATATTAAATTCGATCGATAAAACAGGATCAAATGAAAATATTATTAGTAGACAATTTATTTCAAATTTTTACTATATATATATATATATATATATATATATATATATATAATATTCTGTAATTATTCCTGTGAAGAAATCAGCTCAATTTCTTTTTTATTCTGTGTTTTCAAACAACCATAAAAGGTAGCTGACTAAAACGTAATAAAATATTCCGACCGAGCGTGAACATTCGCGACTAGTAATATTCCTTTCACGTAATTTTTTTTCTTCGCAATCGTAAACACGTTCAGAAAAACACATTCAATACGATATAAGCAATTATAAATTGTTAATTCTATTAATTAGCGATCTAAAAACAAAAAATATATATATTTTATCCGTTATAAAATTCATCAATAACTTGAAGAATTCTACATACGCACGATGAAACGTATCATAACGTCGATCATAATCGATGATATAACACGTATCTCAGTTTCGTAATCGAGGTGCAATCAACGACAGAAGAAAAGATTTCCTTGAAAAAAAAAAAAAAAAAAGAAGAAGAAGAAAAATTAATCAGTCAGTTATAAAAAAAAGCTAAGCAAATTTGGAGAAAAACAAATTGATGCAAAAGATGGGATAGTGCGTGTACGATCTCGATCACGATAATAACGATCATTGGAATTTACGAAAAGAATCAAAAGTGAAAACGAAGAAGAAGAAGAGTAGAATAAAGAGGAGTACAGGAGAGGAGAAGGGAGGAGAAGAGAGGAAAGGAAAGGAAAGGAGAAGAGAATAGTGCTCGATCGGTGCAACGAAGTAAAAAAGAGAGAGGCGAAAACGAACGATCGTGACGACCATGGTAGCTGCAATGTGACCGGTGTACCACGTGACCGATAGGACCAATCGGTTGTAAGGTAAAACTGGCGGTCACGTTGCGTTCGGCGTGGCAAAAGCTTTCCCCTTTCCTCTGCACGCTGTCTCCCTTATCCTGCTTGCAAGCAGCAAGTCCTAGGCGAAGCATAAGCACGACTATCGACGAATACCACAGTACATTTTTCTTCTTTCCTCGAAACCTCTTTTGCATTTATTATCATCTCTTTACGATCATGTGTTTGTTATCATTCTCAAGCGCGACAGGAGAGGTTGGTGTACGAAGAGCGTAGACAGATATCGCTGAAGTGTGTTTAATTATCGTTTATTCACGCGTTATTGTGCATTATTTGTGTAGTGTTAATACGAATTGCATGAAAGAAATTATTACCTTATCGGAAATCGTGTTGGCAACGATAACAGGATTACGTTTTATTCGTGACGACGTGAGATTTGTGTTTTTTGTCGTATGACGGGAGAGAGACAAAGAGGAAGGATCGTTAGAATTTCGCGCCTCTTTCGGTGAGTTCATTATTGATATGATTTCTTCTTTTAATTCGTTTTTTGTTTCGATTTAATCTTACAACGTTCAACGAGCTCGGAGAAATAATTATTTTCTTGAACGTTGAAAAATGAATTTGTGATATGTGCGTGCCCTGTATGTTGATATATCCATACACACACACACACACGCACACGCACGTAACATACAATATATATATTGCGTATATTGCATTCGCTGTCTGTTATGCGCGGTAGATTGCGTTTATAGCGCACTGTTTTGCTCGGTCGGTAATGAAGATGTCTGCGATTGATTACCGAGTATGTGTTGTGTCATCTTGTTGACTTTTATTTTATTTTCTCTCTCGTAAAGACGCAGTAAGAATAAACGTAAGACTCTTTTACGTCTCATTTATTAAGTTTCCTGTGCAATATACTCGAAAAGCTTTATTGAAAAATTATAGGAAGTGTCACTATCTGACTATTATATGATCCTACAAGTATATGCAATTTAAACTGGAACGTTTCTTTGCTAATTCTACATCTAACTGATATATTCATTTCAATTACTATTCCGTCGTTCTGCACTAATTCATACGTAACAGATAAACATGATATCACGAATGTGTTTATGCTACTAACATACTCGCTTCGAAATATATTATAAAATATATAGGTTTTTAATATTTTTAATGTAATTGCCTTTTGTTATTCATCGTTAATATTATGCGAATAAAAAAGAAATCTCGCGAAAATTTATTTGGTGATTTGTCTCTGTTTTATCGATCGGGAGTCAGTGATCCATTGAGTATCGACCTAGGTTGCATAATAACTGTCTGCAAAAAAAAAAGAACGGTTATGTCATTGGGTCAGCGCTTTGTTTTTAAGCAAATTGAAACGACGTAATGCCTCTCGCTTTTCGTGTTACTAGTAATTAAAGTTAAAACATTCAACTATAGCGCGTCAATTTAATTCGTAAAAGTCGAAATTGTTTGCTTTCTTTAATTTACTCTTTCTGCATGAAATTAAGGTTAAGAGGAGGTTAGGAAAAGAAACAATTATTTCGATATAAAAATATTATTTTAATGATCGATCATATGAAATAAAATTTTTATCAATCGGAAGAGAAAATATTCTACATTCTTATCGATCGAAGAAAGTTCTATCTCGAATTAATTTTATAAGATCTTTTTTTTTTGTACTTTAAACGGAAGTTAAAAGTGATCGAAAAAATTGATGGAAGATCATCAAACATATATTAGAAAGAATTAATCGAGATCGATCAATAGATCCACATATGTAATTTTTATTTGATAATAAGAAGAAAAAAGAAAATAAAACCATAAAAAAACACGATGGTTGAAAGAATGTCAACGTATGTATAACGTATAATTAGTTTTACAAAGGCTTGACACTGGAAATAATATTTGTTCAATCACGTAACGTCGTCTATATTCGGGTTGAATGAGAGGTAGCATCGATCGTAGTTACGTAGATGCAGTTCGTGACTAATCTATGTGTCGATAAAGGTGAACAAATATAAAAGAAGATGATATGAAAATGTTCGCGAGCGTTAACCTTGTTTTTTCATTTTTCTTTTTCTTTTCTTTTCTTGAGATGTTTCATACAATTATGATTTTTCAATAGATATGTTTATTTGTGATTTGTGATATAAAAAAAGATAGCGATGATAAAATAATTTTCTTTTTCATTTTCTTTTTTTTTTACATTTTTTTTTTTATGAGACTCCATTTTAATCGAAATGTAAAAATGCAATTTCAATTTTTCCGATTCTAGTCTCTCTCTCTTTTTTTCTTTTTCTCCCTACTTCACTCCCTCTCTTTCTTTCTCTCTCTAATCCTGCAATTTCTACAGCTTATTTTAATCAACCATTTTAATCAGCTTCCCCCCCAAAACCTTCTTTAGAGAGAATCCAGCTTAAATATATTTCAACGTCGTTCCTCGTACAAGATATTACTCGTATGAGTTTATTCTCGTGCATATCTCACAAAATATGAAAAAAAAGAAAAAGAAAAGGAAAAAATAAAATCAGATGAATTTTAATTAGAAACGATAATGAACGACTTTCGTTTTTAATTTTTTTTTTTTCAATATTTTTTCTCTTTTTTATTTTTTCTTTTTTTTTCTTATTTTTTTTTTTTTTTTAAACGAAGACTACTAATTTTTTTTTCTTTTTCTTTTCAGAAAGCGATAGGTCACAAATAGGAAAAGTAAGTGGCTTGGAGAAGAGATTACGTTAGCATAAAATAATTGCGTAATGGCGCCGGACGATTAGCAACGAGATTTTCGTTTCACCATTTTCTTTTTATTTCTGGATAAAAAAACGATGAATTAAGTCTCAGCAAATATACGTTTGATATCCGTTGAAAAAAAGACGGAGAGAGAAAGAGAGGGAGAGAGGAAGGGATGTAGAGAGAACGAATCGAAAGAGTCTTCTTGAAAGTACTTCGGAAAAATCAGGACGACGCGAGGATTCATCGATTTTCTACAAAATGGATGCGATTTGAGGCCAAGAGTAGAGAGATCGAGGGAAAGAAAGAAAGAAAAGAAAGAAACGGAAGAAAGAAAAAATTTAGTAGTGGAAAGGAAAGGAAAGGAAAGGGACGAAGTTGAATGAAGAATCGTGGAAATCGAGTACAATACACCATCGTTACGTCGTAAGAGAGAAATAGAGAGAGATAGAGGAGATAAAGATAAAGATAAATAGATCCGGTCGATCGATCGAGCTATAAGCTCTGTTAGAATGAGTAGATTTCAAGAGTAAAGAGTGGAGAACGGCGATTTCTAACGAGTGGTGGCGGTTGGAGTGGTGGTGATTTGTAAAAAAAAAAGTTTAAAACGAATAAGACGATAAAAAGTAAAATGACGGGTAGTAGGAAAAGCGAATTTGGCGATGAAGTGGCCGTGCAAGGAGATGGTAGGAAACATACGGTTCATTGGTTTCGAAGAGGACTCAGATTGCATGACAATCCATCTCTAAGAGAAGGACTAGCTGGTGCTTCCACTTTCCGGTGTGTCTTTATTTTGGACCCCTGGTTTGCCGGAAGCACTAACGTTGGTATTAATAAATGGAGGTGAGCTTATTGGACAACAGATAAAACTGTTTTAGGTTAATCATATTTAGATCTAATTATGATTATATTAGATTTAATCAATAATGCTGTTAGATATGAATATCTATAAAGTGTTAAATGTGATTATATATAGTAAAATAATAATAATAATAATGAGCTAAGTGAAAATTATATTTTAAAAGTATTCCTGTGATCTCTTTTTTTTTTTCTTTTTCTTATTTTTACGTTTTTATCAGGTTTCTCTTGCAATGTCTCGAGGATCTCGACTGTTCCCTAAGGAAATTGAATTCCCGTTTGTTCGTGATACGAGGGCAACCAGCGGATACCTTACCAAAGCTCTTTAAAGAATGGGGCACGACGAATTTAACGTTCGAAGAGGATCCAGAGCCATTTGGACGCGTACGAGACCACAAAATTTCGACGCTTTGTAAGGAGCTTGGTATCTCGGTGGTCCAGAGGGTCTCGCACACTCTCTACAAGTTGGACGAGTAAGTCCAAAACACCTCTTTGCCCAGAACATTCGATTTAAGGCTTAAGTCCCCTAAGTAGGATTTTATTAGAGGATTACATATGATGATCGGTTTACATCTAAATAGAAATATAGATTTAATAGTACTTATGATTATTATCTGTTCTATTGAAAAAGTCTTTTTTAAGATATTTTTTAAAAAATTTCAATGTACTTTACACGATTTTCTTATTCATTTTTTGACATTATTCAAACCGAGAGAGTATAGGTAGTCCTTCCCTAATCGAATATCGTTTTTTAAATTATTTCATATTTTAGGATTATAGAAATAAATGGAGGCAAACCACCCCTGACTTATCATCAGTTTCAAAATGTCGTTGCGAGTATGGATCCTCCAGAAAAGCCTGTGTCTACAGTAACGTCAGTTTGCATTGGTGATGCCTATACTCCATTGAAGGACGATCATGATGATCATTTTGGTGTACCAACGTTGGAGGAACTTGGTAAGATCGAATAACGAAAAGTTTAATTTACATTAAATAAATTTCAGAAAATAATCGATTTCGGAAAAATAATGCTCGATTGGTTAGAACGAGCCAATAATGATTACAATAATTCCTAGCGCTTTTAATCGACTCCTCGAGTAATATCGAGCTTCATCCGATATTTATGTAGGTAGTGCATAGGACGTATATATGTTGCTTATACACACACACACGCACATGAGAACGAGACGAACACGAGTACAATTGGCCACGTGCACGGAACCGTAAAATACGAGCTGCACTCTCATTCGTCTCCCCTCTCTTTCTCTCTTGCTCTCGTTGCTTTTTTTTACCTCCATTTTTCGCAAAGGCCGTGTCACAAAACAAACAAGAAAATATTCAACACGTGCCAAGTTTTCGCCCTTAATACGACCTACTTTATATGCTCTCGCCTTTTTTTTCTTCTACGCGCTTTTAAAACCGTTCTCTTTTAACTTATTGGGTCTGGCTCGAGTTTCCTAATCTACAGTCTACACGCATACACGCATATAAACATACATGAATATTCTTTATCTCTTTCTTTTTTCTCTAACAAGAGCTTTATCATTCGAACTGATCTTTATGTGTAGATATATAGATATATACGTATACATCACACACACACACACACATACATATATATATATATATATATATATATATATATATATAATTCTCTTTCTTTCATTCATTTATTCCAGATTTATATAGCGAAGAAATAAGAAATCATTGCTTACGATCATGTTACAATCTTATGTCGAATACTTCTTCGCATTCCTAATAAGATTTCCTATTTATGGTCGACCTTAATCCGTAATCTCCGTGGGATATAACATACATATACGTGACGTCAGCCTTTGACAGAAAAGCGATATTACGGAGAAAGTCTTAACTTATACATGGATATTTCTGCTATACATACATAGATCTACAGGGAGCATACATTCATTCATACATATACATGGATGCGTATCGAAACACGGGGACATAGTAGAATGCAAAGCTTTTCGTGCAGATTCGAGTACCGAGAAATTTCCTTTTAAATACTCCTATTGTCTTCAAAGCATGTATAATATATATATATATATATAAATATATATATATAAAGTATTATACATATAGAATGTGTATATATGTATGTAAATATATGATATATGTACGTACGTATTGTAACTGACATAAGACAATAGAAGCCATGATCTTAATGTTATCGTCCATACAAATTGCAACAATGTTTTTAATCACTCTTCTATTTCATCCTTGTTTACAACTATTTTATCATATTCCTGAATAATTCCTATAATCGTTATTTAAATTCTTAATAATGAATATTTAACTAAATACACGTTATGAGAGGAAATATGAGATTAAGAAATTCAAAAATTCTTTTTCCTTTCTTTCTCTTTTTTTTTTTATTACTTTCCATACGAAGTTTCGAGTAGGAAAGATTGAAAATTGAAAGGGAAGTCGTTTGGGAAGCAAACGAAACGACTTCTTTCCGATAGAGGACTTTTGAAAGTAAGTGAAGGAGAGATAGAGAGAGAGAGAGAGAGAGAGAGAGAGAGAGAGAGAGAGAGAAAGAGAGTGTGTGTATGTAAGAGAGAGAAAAAGAGAGAAAAAGAGAAAGAGACCTAGTTTGTTTCTTAACAGGCTTCGACACAGAAGGGCTTCTGCCGCCTATATGGGTCGGTGGTGAGAGCGAGGCCTTGGCACGATTGGAACGTCATCTCGAGAGGAAAGCTTGGGTGGCGAGTTTCGGCAGGCCGAAGATGACGCCGCAATCACTACTGCCGAGTCAGACAGGCCTATCACCTTACTTACGCTTTGGCTGTCTCAGCACAAGACTTTTCTACTATCAACTTACCGATTTGTACAAAAAGGTACAAATGGCGGCATATGTAGCTTTTATAATTATTTCATTTATATGTATCTTCATAATCAATTAAGAGAAAATTTTTTATCAGAGGATATCAATCGTTAATTGCGAATTGAATTATTATTAAAATTGTATGTCACGATTTTATGATCGCAGATTAAGAAAGCAGTACCACCACTTTCGTTACACGGTCAACTTCTATGGCGCGAATTCTTTTATTGTGCCGCCACGAAGAACCCTAATTTTGATCGGATGCAAGGCAATCCGATTTGTGTACAGATACCGTGGGATAGAAATGTCGAAGCGTTGGCAAAGTGGGCGAACGTGAGTGAATTTTTTTTGTTTTTGTTTTGTTCTTTTTCAGTAATAATATTAACGATCTGTTTTACATTCGTTGGTAAAAAAAGAATGTTTAATATCAATCCGATGATCGATAATATTTTTCGTTTGTATATATTTCATCATACAATTTTTCTTTTTCTCATAACGCTGACATAATTTTCTGTTCTTTTTTCTTTCCATTTCTTGTTTTATGTTTTTAATTAGGGCCAAACGGGTTTTCCATGGATCGATGCGATTATGACTCAACTCAGAGAAGAAGGTTGGATACATCACTTGGCGAGACACGCAGTTGCTTGTTTTTTGACTAGAGGTGACCTTTGGATATCCTGGGAAGAGGGAATGAAGGTAAAATGTTGCTACATTGGCATTTTCCATTATTGAGCTCGTAATAAAATATGCACTAACATTCTGACACGTTTCGCTGATAAAATCCTTTTTCTATCGTATACAATACGCGTCTAAAGGACTCGTTAACATTTCGCATAGACGACCGTTTAAATCTTGATAAGAAGGAGAATATAAACGTTCGCTTTGACATGCTTTGAAATCGAGGAATTGTTAGGCGCGAGAAAA
The DNA here is from genome assembly GCF_014466175.1 of Vespula pensylvanica. Lineage (NCBI taxonomy): Eukaryota > Metazoa > Arthropoda > Insecta > Hymenoptera > Vespidae > Vespula > Vespula pensylvanica. Next base: position 5,242,041 of record NC_057688.1, read on the forward strand.
ATATTTATTTATCTTTTAATTTTTTTTAATTTTTTTTTTCTTTTCCCAGTTCATAGAAAAAAGTCTGAAAAAAAAATTACGAACTTTAGTAAAGATTTCTTCTGTTTTGTTTTTGTATATAATTTTTTTTCTTCTTTTTTTTTTTTTTGAGAAAGTATACGTAAGTTTTTTCTTTCGAAGGTCTTCGATGAACTTCTATTAGATGCCGACTGGTCGGTGAATGCCGGTATGTGGATGTGGTTGTCGTGCAGCTCCTTTTTCCAGCAGTTTTTTCATTGCTACTGCCCTATACGATTCGGTAGAAAAGCCGATCCAAACGGCGATTACATTCGGTAAGCGATCCTTTCGTAGAGGACTGTTTCAGATTTATGTCGAGGCAAAAGAAAGTAGACTAAGACGATAAATTTGAAAAATTTCTTACAGTACCTTACGTAAGAAAGAAAAAGAAACGTAAAAAGAATATTTCGGTTAAAAAATTTTACTCGGAATTTGTGAATTGAAAAACAAGAAATTATGCATATTATCGATACTTAACAATCGTATTTCAAAACGATTAACGATTCGAAATTTTGATTAAAATCATTATCTTTGCATGAAAAAATTTGTCTGCTGTATTCGCATAATTTTTTTTTATGATATTGTTTTCTATGTTATATGAAATCTTCGATCATTGTTCAACGATATATCTTAGACGTTACCTGCCAGTATTGAAAAATTTTCCCACAAGATATATTCATGAACCGTGGAACGCGCCAATTAGTATACAACGAGCAGCAAAGTGCATAATCGGCAAGGAATATTCGTTACCAATGGTGAATCATAGTAAGAGTTCGCGGATCAACTTTGAGCGAATGAAGCAGGTTTATCAACAGCTTAACAAGTATCGTGGAAACGGTGAGTGTGCTAAAGGTCAATGAACTCAATTTTAATTCTTTTCTATGATATTGGATATCAATTTGCGAGCTCTTCTTCTAACTTCTTTACCGACTGAGAAGAGCGAAAAAAGAGAATGCAAAAACAATTCAACATAAAAAAGAAGAAAGAAAAAAAAAAGAAATAATTTTATTTTTTTCTTTCATTTCTTTCGTTTATGTAGGATCATCCCTCAAAGGTGAATCAGTCGGTGAGTGAATGTTCTCTTTAAATTTCTTGTAAATCCTTCATGATTATCGTAGAAGCAGATCATTTTTATTCGACCCGATATTTCCAAATCCAACTACGTTATTTCTTCATTTATATTATTTCATTTTAAAGGTTTGCTAAACGCACTTTTGCCGTCCAATCCAAATGTAAAAGAAGACGAAGAAAAAAATAATCGTCCATTGGCGAATTTCAAAGTTGAAGACCGAAAAATGGACGCTAATGTTGGTAATACCGCACAACAATAACGAGCACAGTACCGATCGAAATGACGTTTTTGAAGAAGACGTTTATTCTTTTTTTTTTATTTTAACTATCATCGACGAATGTGAAAAATGCATCATTTTTCATATTTTGCAACGTTAACATTGTTTTTCCTCTCTTTTTCTTTCCTTTTTTCATTTCTTTTCTTCCACTTCATAGACATCTTTGTCATTAAGATCGTTTTTTAAGAAAACATTTTTCATCAATCACGTCGCTAATTTAATTACTATTACGAGGTTCGTCGTTTATGAAACGTTCGTATTGATTTTATACATCTTGAGAGATAAGTCACGAGATAAGGTACAAAATAGAATAAAACTACCATATTAAGAGAAATAAGAATTAATAAGATGATGTTCGCTTAATCATGGACGAGATATATATTTGTTATCTCGATATATATACATATATGTGTGGTGTGTATATATATACGAGCTTATCGTTAAAATATATATATATATATATATATATATATCTGTGTATATACATACATACATACACATATATATATATATATTATATGTATATTACGACGATTCTTACTTTATCGATACGTCGTTACAAATTTTCGTATCGATCACATATTAAGCTTTTTATGATTCTCATCAATGGTTTCTAAGAGATTCTTTTTTTTTTTTCATGTATAATGTGTATCTCACATTTGTATCACTATATGTATTCTATTTTATACGTATATACATACACACACATACACACATATATATATGTATGTATATATGTATATAATGATTATTTACTGTACAGAGTCAATTTTATGCCATAAAAAAAATTTTCATGTAACTAATCTATCATGTTAACATTACAAATGAACCATTCACTTACCTTTTCCTCGTTTTTGTTTACTATATTTCCAGCTTGCAGACAAAAATGGTGATGTTTTAATCGAATCGAAAAGTAATACGACTGAGAGTAGTCGATCATAGATCATAAATCATAGATCATAATCGAACTGTCGGTAAATTAGTTTTAGTTAATATTTAAAACTCGGTCGATATTTCAAATTCTCTTCAGTTTGATCATTAGCAACTGTACATTCTGCTTTATCAATTATTTTTTAATTTTTGTCGATTATTCCTTAGTCTCTATTTATTTATTTTTTCTGTGTATTTGTTTAGCTACAAACATGTTATTAAAACAGAATGTACAAACTTGATATTGTCAGGATGTATCCTTTTAAATTTCAAGTGAAATAAAAAAGAGGAAGAACTTTTTTTTTCTTCGACTTGACAAAATAAATCGCGATTTTGAATTTGATCATCGATCCAAGATCTCCGGTATGAGTGATCGTTCAACGTGAATAAACTTTCTCTTTCTCTTTCTTTCTTTTTCTTTTGCTACAAAAAGTCGATAATAGATTTACTCTATATTATATGCCGCGATTATGGAACATACGAAGTGAATTATTCGTCGTTCCGCATCATGTTCATTTAAATCGTTTTGATAGCTATTAATTGACGTTCTCTCTCTCTCTCTCACTCTCTCACTCACTCGTTCAATTTCTCAATCTCTTTCTCTCTCTCTCTCTCTCTCTCTCTTGACTTGACACTATTTCGAAAGAGAGAAAGGTGGACGGTTGTGGTGTTGTGCGAAAACTGTACATTCCTTTTCCCATGTGATTGATGGTGTCAATAAAATCCAATTCTCTCCTTCCAAACTTCATCGTTAAGCATGCAATTTAAATGATGTGTTTTCGCACGACACCATTCGTGTCTTTCAATGATAATACGAGCTTTGCGTTACAGTTTACACTTCTGATCAAAACTTACGAACATCCTTAAGTGAGATTAATTTTTTTTTTTAAATAAACTCAAATTTAGGTTCATGTGTATAATATAAATTATATAGATTAGCTTACGTGTATATGTGTATGTGTATGAGTTTATGAAAGATATTATTAACAATATTGTCAGAGAAATGATCAAAAGGTACATCGTATTGGTAATCGAAATTAGGTAGATTATATAATACTTCAATTCATTAGGGAGTAGTCAATTTTTGATCGTGAACGTGTATTAGTACGCTTTACACGATCCTACTACATATCTCTCTCTCTCTCTCTCTCTCTCTCTCTCTCTCTCTCTCTTTCTCTCTCTCTCTCTCTCTCTCTCTCTTTCTCTCCCTTTCGTGATGCGCTCCAACTGAACTTACACGACGATGGTTTTTTTCTTTATTTTTTTTTTCATGTCAACAAATAATATATTTTTAGTGCCTATAGTACTTATAGTTTTACAGTACATTTTTCATTAGTTTTTTAAACAATTACAAATGAACATTCTCAGCACTCAGAAACAGGACTAATGTTTTTTATCTCGCTCGATCATTCTTTATTTCTCTCTCTCTTTCTCTCTTGCATACGTGCACATACACACACACACGCACACACACATTCTCTAGCTTTCTCTCTCTTTTTCTAATCATACTCACTTACGCACAGTTTCTGTTGTTCTCTCGATGAATCTTTATTCAGACAGATATACAGACAGACTACGTAACGTACACGTACACGCATACACATACACACAAACGCGTATTCTCTCTCTCTCTCTCTCTCTCTTTTTTTTCTCTGTTTATATTTCTCGATCCTCATGTGCGTCTTTACGTGCCATACGTGTGTTTCTCTCGCGATATACAGAATTCACGAACTCTTCCGCTCTCATCATAATACGAATATTTGTATATATAATCTGTAGTAATCGAGCGGAGGGATGGGACAGAGGAAAGAGAAGCGACGATCAAAATAATACTTTTTTTTTTTTAATCGTCAAAGAGAGACAATGATAATCGCGATAATTACCGCGTATTCGATTAAAAATGGAAATCGCATATGATCGTATGTATGTACGTATGTATGTACATGTGTATATATATATATATATACACATAAACATTCACAGACACACACACGAACACACATACACATATATATACATGTGGTAAGAAAAGCCGACGCGATTTGAATGTAGTTTTTGAAAAAGTCGATTGCGCGTTGAAAGTTAAGTGTTAAGGATGGGAATGTTAAGGAATTTTTGAAATTTCATTTGGGGATATGTTAGCGACGATTTTTGTGAGAAAATATTAAATGACTTTTGGAGTAAGAGGAGAATGAGGAGGAGAACGAGAAAGCGACGAACGAATCTAATTCCCTTTCGAGCTTTTCCATGATACGCATTTTGACTATCATCACGCATACCCGTGTTTCTCTCTCTCTTTCTTTATCTAGCAAGCTCTCTATCTCTCTCTCTCTCTCTCTCTCTCTCTCTCTCTCTCTCTCTCTCTCTCTCTTTCTCTCTTTTAATTAATTTCCTTAATGGAATAAACTACGGCCGCGGAGAGTGTTCAAACGCGTAAACTTCGGTAGAAAATCGTCAAAGAGTTTGCTTTCGACGTCGTTCGTTATCTTTCTTTTTAAAAATGGTTTTAAAAGAATTGAGAATTAAAAAATAAAAGGAAAAAAAGGGAACAAGGGTGAATTGTCTCGACAGGTAAGAATAACGATGACCTTCCTTTTCTCGGTTCATCCCTTTGCGTGTTAACGAAAAGAAAAAAAGAAGAAGAATAAAAAAAGAAACGTCCTTTTTTATTCGCAATACTCTTTTCGATTTTCTTCCCTTTCCAACAAATCGTCACTCGCCTTTTTCTCTTTTTCTCTATATCGACCAACGGATGAGTTCGTTTTAACTCCTATTGGTCAATCATTATTCGCCCTTTTTCTTTCTTTCTTTCTTTCTGTCTTCACGTTGACCAATGGATGAGCTCGTTTTTAGCTTCCAACGGCCCGTATCGCGAGAGCGTAAAATGCCGATCTTTTTCCACATTCGATTTGTGGATAGAAGATCGCCAAGGAAATCTGTGTCGACTGAAGGAGAAGAAGGAGAATAAGAAGAAGAAGAGAAAGAAGAAGAAGGTGGAAAAGGAAGACGAGCAAGAATCTCTCCTTGATGACCTTCCTTCCGTCCTTCCTTCCTTCCTTTCTTTTTTTTTATACCTCTAACTATACTTACTCTTAGACACTGGTGTTCTCTACGTTCGGTTAAGGCCAAGATTCTAAGGAATCTCTACCTTTTTTAAACCGTTTTAAATGACGATAATTTGTCGCGAACGCGATGCGAAATCCGGACGGAGAGGAGGTCGGAGCGAGTTATTATTACCGACGAGAAAACGATCTCACTTTCTCTCGTCGTTTTTACGAACGAAAAAACCAAAATGGCGACGACGATGACGACGAAGAAGGCGACGATGATGACGACGACTTAATGACATCTTCGTGACTCTTTTTTGATAATCCCAACCAATCATTGGCTTTGCTCGAGGACGGAGAATATTTTCTCCCTTTTCTGTATATGCATGTATATATGTATGTATGTATGTACGTACGTACGTACGTACGTACGTATGTATGTATGTATGTATGTATGTATGTATACCAGAGAAATGAAATATTAACATATTTGTTTTTCTCAACGATCTGGTAAATAAACTAACTTTGTCTCGCGTATGCGCGTGCACGTATGTAAATTATGTATGTATGTATGTATGAGATAAGTTTTCTAATCAAAATTCTATTTTCTCTTTCTTATGTTCCTAATGGATTTAATATTTATTTATCCAAATATTCATGAAGAAATTATTCAATAGTACGTCTCTCTCTCTCTCTCTCTCTCTCTTTCTCTTCATCTTTCTCTCTTTATCTTTTTCTTTCTTGGATACAGAATTTTTAAAAGTGATACTAGCTTGTTACGTGTGGTATCACTCAACATGAGAGATCCTTTGTCAAGATCAAAGTGAAAACGAGAAGGGCGAGTGCAAAGTGAATATAATTGGAAAAATGCATTGACGTAAAGAGAAGTCGGTGAAACGAGTTTTCGAGGGATAGAAGAAAAAAAAAAGAAAAAGAAAAAACAAGAAACCAAAAATAAAAAGATTTCCAAGAGTAAGGCGAGCGACGACGTTGAATATTTAGAATGTTGATGTTCACGAGGTCGCCTATGAAAGGCAGGTTGGAGAGCTTAATTTCTCCCTGAATTCCGTCCGAGATTCGTGCAAATCTCTTGCCTTTCGTCGAGCTTTCCCGTCTCTTACATAATCTTGATTACTTTGGAAAACGAGGACGTTTCCGTGAAACCCAAATTTTCCCGAACCTATGTAACTACGTATATACTCGTATATGTGTGATACCGAAAGTAGTAGCAATAAGAGGGGTAAAAATAAACTGGACATTTAGTAAACGATTGGAGGATAAAAAAACGAAAAGTCTTGAAATATTTCATCCTTGTAACACTTTGTTCTTTCTCACACATTTGTTCAATAAACATAATTGGCATATGTCCATTTAAGAACTAGGGTATTAAAAATGAAAAAGGATAATCTTTAATAAACCATGAGATATTTAACGTGTCAATGGCCTGTGATAAAAATTCTATTAAATAAATGTTACAATTGTATGAAATTAAAAAAAAAGGAAAAGAGAAAATATTCGCGAAGTTTTTATGTGAATATTTGAAAATTTTCATTTTTTTTTTTTTTTTTTTTTTTTTTTCATCGAGATAGATACAGAGAGAAAGAGAAAAAAAAGAGAGAATGTAAAGAGGAAAAGGTGAAAACGAAACTTTCCCCCAGGTGATTAGTAGGGAGTATAGTCACGTGTACACGTGCACGTGCACGCGTGCGAGAGAAAGCCGATCGACATTGTAAAGGTAAAGGGGGAAACGGGAAAGGAAAAGGAAGGTTGAGCCTCTCCTAGACTCGGTTCGATCGAATCGATAAATCCGATTAATTGCGACGTGACTAAGTCACCGTTGCTGCTATAGCATGCGTGAGCGTGTATAATCTATATGTCTATGTAAGTGCGATCGATCGGACGAGCGAGCCCCGACTCGTGTCGTCGTTTGCTTTTATTACGCTTTTATTTTTTTTTTATTCTTTTTTTTATTTTTTATTTTCTTTGTGTATATATATATATATATGTATATATATATATATATATGCCCTCTCAATTAGTCGAGGTATGCACCACGAACAACGAAGTTTCGTCGGTGTATCGTTTTTTATTTTTTTCTATCTTTTTTAATCCTTCTGCCAACGATCATTCGAATCCTTCGCGTAACGACGATAAAGGATAAAAGAATGATCGGTGTCGGAAAACGATATAATACATATGTGTTGTTTGTGTGTATTTATATATATATATATATATATATATATATATATATACACACATACACACATATATATTTTTTTAATTTCTCACTTTCAAAAATAAGAAAGAAAAAAGAATCTTTCTCTTCTTCCGTCGTACGTATGTATATTATATGCGTATATACATGACTATATACAAGTAGGATAAAAAGTATTATATACGATTCGTGTGGAACGATGCTCGTTATTAAAAACATTTCATAGGTGTTCTCGCGACATCGTGGAAGAAGAGTAGAATCCTAAGACTGTCTGATCGATTACAAGGCGGACTACGAGGCATATAATATTTAAAGATTTATGAAAATTTTGCGATCGATTTTAAACGTATGTATCGATGTTTCTGACAGAAACGAGGACGTTTGTATGTGCGTATGTGCGGTATATATGGGCTCGTGCACTTGGTTTTGTGCGTATGTTTCATGTGTCCTTGTCGCGAGCACTCACGAGAAGAAGAGGAATTAGGTTGTGGAATAATTCAATGATATCTCGAATAAGTTGCTTAATTTCGACTTATTTGTACATACTGACTATTTTGACTGTATATACATTAATTTAAGTCGGATTTACAAGATTCATTCGACTAGTTCGAGCTGTATCCCTCACCCTACTTCGCTTTCTTCTTCCCGCGAAAATTTTAACTAAGTTGATACTTGAAAGATGGCCGACTACGATAGGCCGACCTGTTACTTTCACGTAACTCGATTTGTCACGTGTTTGCGATCGTACGCTAACGATCGAACGAGATCCCTAAATGGATATTTTCTTTAAACGCGGAACAATACTACTTTTCAGCATTTCTTTTGTCATCTACTATTGTTTTAACACGATTAGCTATGCTGCTACACCATTAACTACGGCACGCACGACACGTACGCACGACACGTCGTGTACAAATGTTTAATAATTTTCATTAGTACAAATGTTTTTTTTCTTTCTTTTTCTTTTTTTTTTGTTTTTGTTTTTGTTATTTCCTTTACGCGTTCGTAGCGTAAGACGTACGACGAAATATTTCTACCTTTATTTTTTTTTTTTTCTTGCTACCGATACTTAATTAATTATTTAACGATTTTATTATCATTTTGGAGATCTCGTTTGATCGTCGAACTCTCACGTTTGTTTCCCTTCTTCTAATAATCTCTATTATGTGAAAAATCAAAAAAGACTCACGCACGACGTGTCGTCTTTCGTCGTTCTTACGCCTACTATATTATCCGTCTCCCTTTTCTATTTTTTCTTTTTTACCTCTCTCAAATCTTCTCTCCGTCCCTATATTTATTTATTTATTATTCATTTTTTATCTTCGCCTTCCATTCCGATTTTTCACGATCGCGACAAGCATGCAATAATCCTACGTACATTACTATCCCTACTTAATTACGGGCACGAGGGAGTTATAAGTATATTTTACGTTTTACGCGCTTAAAATACAACGGCTAATTAATTTCATTCATTAATTTTACAATATGTCAACATCATTGATCTCCTTGGTTTCCGCTAAATATCATTTCACTTCGTCTTCTGTGTGTGTGTTTGTTTGTTCGTTCGTTTGTTCGTTCGTTCGTTCGTTCGTTCGTTTGTTTGTTTGTTTGTTTGCTTTTTTTTCTTCTTCTCTGTCTCTCTCTCTCTCTCTCTCTCTCTCTTTCTCTCTCTCTCTCATTATTTTTTTTTCTTTTTTTCTTTGTTCTCGTTTATCTTCGTTAACAACAACAGACTTACTTAAGACTAATTATGTTTCTGGTTTGTTACATCCTAAGGCCTTTTTTTTATTATAACGGATCCTTCTGTCGCTAAGGCAGTGGCTCTTTTTCCTCGCTCTCGCACACGCTCGTCCAATCGCAAGCACGTACACGCACACGTTTTCATTCCCTTTCTCTCTCTCTCTCTCTCTCTCTCTCCCCTTTCCCTCTCTCTTTCTTCCTAACGCACGCTCTCTTTTTCTCTCTTTTACTACTTGACTATCTATCCATCTATCGATTGGTTCATGTCTCTCTCTCTCTCTCTCTCTCTCTCTCTCTCTCTCTCTCTCTCTCTCTCTCTCTCTTTTTCGTTCGCTTCGACTTTGTCGTCAATAAAAATCCTTGGTCGACCAGCTCGGGCATTTTCACTAAGCATGCGATGCAAGAATCTCTTTGTGAAAGCTTTAGAAAAAAAGAATATTAGAAAAAATAAAACAAAAAAGCAACAACAACAACAACAACAATAACAACAACTTGTTATTTCTCCAGTTGGATTTTCATATCGCGAAATATGATTAGAAATTCGGATAGTGTTCCCTTTCTTTTCTCTCTCTTCCTCTTCCCTTCTCTTTCTTTCCCCCTCTCTCTCTTTCTGTGTGTAAACATTTTTCTACTCTTATTATGTAGTTAGTACTTGGCGTGAAATCGTCCGAGAAGGTTGACTCCTTATACGGTCAGTTTTAAATATTAAACAAGAAACATCGAATAGCAAATTTTTTTCACGTCCAATGTGTCTTTTTAGTCATAAAAAAGAGAAGTAAAAATGTAAATGGCGTACCTGAGCTGCTTTCGGACTTTTAAGTTTGCGTTCGTTCGATGAAGGCTTGTTTGCCTTTTCTTTTATTTTTTATTATTTTTATTTTTATTTTTATTTATTTATTTTTTTGTTAAATGGCTAATCAACAATCGCACGCGACCATCATCGATCGTGGACGGATTTTGACGTTGATAATGCGCCTCGCGATCGTCGAAGAAGAAGAAGAAAAGCTAAGCACGTCCTTTGCGCGTCGTTCCTCTTTTTCTCTTTCTCTGTCTCTCTATATTTGGAAATTGTGAAATCCGTGAAGCGCGAAATTGAATTTTACGTCGGCCATTTTTCCCAAGCTCGTGCTGTCAGAATTGCGCGTGTTGTTGGTTAAAGAAAAGGAAGACAAATTTCGGTGCTTTTAACGCGACGAAACGAACTTCTCAACGTTTTCTCTCTCTCTTTCTCTCTCTCTCTCTCTCTTTTCACTATTTCTTTTCATTCTTTCGTTGTTATATATTATATAAACAAATCAATTTTATATAATTTTGAAATCGATTTATTTCAAAAGCTAATCAAAGTTCAATAGGATAAGAACTTTATAACTAGATAGTTACGTGTTATTATATATACTTACTGGTTATTATATACCCGGATAGTTAGGTTTATATATACATACATACATACATACATACATACATACATATATATATATATATATATATATATATATAATAGATTATGCTTGTGAAGAGAAGTTTCGACGGATTCATCACAAAGCAAAAGGATAATGAACGGAAAACTGTAAAAAGTGTAAGTGGAAAAGGTAGAAAGAGAAAGGGGAATGAAATTCGAGCGTTCTCTTTGGTAACGCGAGGAGGGTCGTTCTCACTTGCTAGCTGAGTACGGTTGTTGGGAGAGGGAGAAGAAGAAAGGACATGAGATTTTTCTCATTGTATATAACAAACGTCGAGTGGAACGTGGTTGCACTTTGCTCGATCCAACGAAAGAGAGGGGTTGTGTAGCCGAGTATTATGAGGAGGGTAAAACGTTCTCCTAAACGGATTACTTTTATCATTTTCTTTCTCTCTGTCTCTGTCTCTGTCCTTCTTCCGTCCAACAACAACAGAGAGGTGAGAAAAATAGGAAAATCGAAAGGTAAGAGGAGGAAAAGGACGATGACGATGACGATGACGATGAGGAACCTAACGACGATGAGAAGGACGATGACGGTGGCCTGTTTTATGCGGACGCTATGTGTTGGGAGACTTGTGAGATCAATACGTACTCCAGTTCCCCTCTTCTCCTCCGCTCACTTTCTCTCTCTCTCTCTCTCTCTCTCTCTCTCTCTCTCTCTCTCATCCACTCTACCACCCCTAACCGCCCGCATCACCCTCTAGCTGCCTCCACCAAAACCCAACCAGCTCTTCAGTCCTTTCCCTTCCCCGGTATGTTCTCTCCCTCCTAACTGCACCCGCACTGCTCTTTCTCTCTTACTCTCTCTTTTCACTCTCTCTCTCTCCTAAGCTCCATCTTTAGGCCGTTCTCCAAGCGACCCTAATCGACCGACAGAAGGACCTAAGGTTACTCCCTTTTCTCTTTATCTATCTGCTTCTCTCTCTCTGTCTCTCTCTCTTTCTCTCTCTCTTTATTTCTATGTAACCTTCGAAAAAGATTTATTACCGTTATTATTTTAACACCCTTTCGAATCGTTCTAAAGCACGTGACGAATTCGAAGAAATTCTTTAATTCGAATGAAAATTTTTTCTCTCTCTCTCTCTCTCTCTCTCTCTCTCTTTGTCTCTCTTTTTCTTTGTTCTCTTTTTCTTCTTCTCTGTTAGTGTAAAATGTTGATAGCAGTACATGTATGTTGTCGAAGGGAGAAAAAAAATGGTGAACTCGTGGAAAAAAGGAGGGAAGTTCGAGAGGACCAGAAAGTAAAGAGGGATGAACGAGGAGGGTATCTACTTCTTCTTTATATGAGAGGGAACGGTAAAGAAGGGGTGGATCAAAAGGGAAAAGGAGAAGGGTAGTGGGATGGATCGGCCTCGAGAAGATATCAGAAGCGTTTAACCCTCGAGAGGAAGATATATAGGAACAAAAGGCTGGGTCGAGTGTCGTCGGATGCGAAAAGCGGATTGCACTTGCTTCTACGTTTCGAAAAAAATTATATGAAATATATAACTCGCTTGGCGAGAAAATTAATCTAGTTGCTTTTATATGGTTAATTTTTATACGATAGGATATAGAATCCATTTGGTAGTTTTTAATTATCGATAATCTTTTATGCGAAATTCGAGTGGAACGATCTTGTAAAAAGAAGAGAGAATAAAAAAGAAAATAAAAAATGAAAAAGAAATCGAAAGAGATTCGATCAAAGGAATAAAATTCGGATTTAAAACTAATTTAGTAAATATTATCAAGAGTAAAAGAGTTCGCAATGGATTTTAGCAAATGGAAAATAAATTACTCAAAGTTTTTGGAAATGTGTCGGATTGACACGATTGATAATCGAAAAGAGGAAATTCAAAGCATCGCATCCATCTTAATGCATATATCGTCAACGAGTCTAATCGGCTTTACCTCACCAACGACAAATGTCGACGATCGAGATTATTGGTTAGCTTTTGCATATCCTATCGGATAAGTGTTGTTAGTAATTGTGAAGAGTAACATCAACTGGTATTACCACATTAGTACGTGGAATTAGATTTAAAATATATGTATTATTGTACTGAACATGGTCATTTTTCATGAGAAACTCCTAGGTCTCGATGTATATATATATATATATATACACACGTATATTTATTCAGAGTCGACGATGATTGGAAGATAGAGAGTAAAGGAGATACGTACCATCGGATTCTTTAATTTCCATTTACGAGCACCGTGCGCCAATTGTAGACGCAGATTTTGTGTTCTCGATTGAATGGCGAGGTGGTAGTAGGGATAAGATAGGATTGGGGGTGGTGTTGTATTGAGAAAGTTTTGCTTGAGATTTTATAGTGGGAGGAGGGGGAGAGAATCAATCTTTGGTTACGATCGTCTGATCCGGTAAAATATGGCGTAGCTTAGCCGATGATCTTTTCGATTCGCGATAAAAATCGTGTTTTTTCTTTTCTTTTTTTTTAAGCATCGAACATCATCAAACCAAAGAGTCCTTGGATATGAAGGAAAAAATAATTTCGAAGGAAGAAGAATCCGTCGATTATATATCGTTCGTGTTATTATCGGAAAAAACATGGAACATTTTGTTCTGTTAAATGGCGTCGATTACTCGTCCATTATTTTCCCATTATTTCATATTTTCCAATATGACATTTCATATGTTCGTAATTTTTCCTTTCTCCTCTTCTTAACCTTTTAATACGAAGAAAAAAAAATAGCACTTTATTCATTTCTTGCTTTTAATATTCAAGAATTATTAGATTAAAATATTGTGAATACGCGGTTTTATGGCTAAAACTTACAATCTCTTGCTTGTTTTCCTATTTTTCATTTCTTTTCTTTTCTTCTTTTCTCTTCTCTTCTCTTTTCTTTTCTCTCCATCGATATACGTACGCGATCAATCGTCCACTCTCCAAACAGCTAATAAATAACATTATAGTCGACCTACATTGCGTGACCGACTTTTAAATAGGTTGTTCTCATTTTCTTTTTTCTTTTTCTTCCTTTACTCCCAGCCTATTTCACGCGTTACTACTGAAATCGAACGTCCCTGACTACATCGGACGATTCCATTCTACGCGAGGCCATCGAAATTGAGAACGAGTCAGCAGCAGCGTTTATCCCGCGAGAATATAAGAGAGAGAGAGAGAGAGAGAGAGAGAGAGAGAGAGAGAGAGAGAGAGAGGAAGAGAGAAAAGAAGAAAAGAGAAGTTCGCGAACAATAATTTCAAGAGAAAAGAAAAAAAAACCTCGAAGAAAGTTCTGAGAACAAAAAAAAAGTAAGAAGAAAGAAAGAAAAGAAAGTGAAAAAGAGAGAATGGAATGTCTGATTCGTCAAATGGTCCTACCTGGCCCTTATGTTTTTTTTCGCAGCATCATTGATGACCGACCGGATGCCATTATTTAAACACAAGAGATTTTACGGCAGGATTGAAAAGTTCTCCGCTTTCCTTTCACTTCTCTTTTTCTTCTTGATCGCGTAAAAAAAAAAAGAAAAAAAAGAAAAAAAATAAAGAAAGAAAAATGCTTCGTGAATTCGTTTAGGCGATGGACAAATTTGTGCGTATCACGTGTGATCTTTGATAATGTTTAATTTTCGCACCGTTGTTTCAATTCTTCTTTTTTTTTCTCTCTTTCTCTCTCTCTCTCTCTCTCTCTCTCTCTTTCTATTTATCTTCTCATCTATACTCTTCCTTTCACACACATATCAATACTTTTCATTTTTCACTCATTAAATTAATTGTAGTGCGCGTGGGCGTCCGCTCTGGCTTGCCAATGGGGCAGATCATATTCTTCTTTTATTTTGTTTTTCTTTCTTCTATGTATTTTTAACAAAAGTAAGTAAGTTCGAGTTGACTCGAAACTAATCATCATTGGAAAGATTTAAGTGAATTCTTCTATCTATGCGAGAGAAGAAAATGTTCATAAATAAAAATTAAAAAAATAAAAAAGAAAAAGAGAGAGTTCTTCGCGCTTCCCTTCGCTTTTCCCTCTTGCTCCTCGCGAGCTTACGTCACGGGTTTTCTACTCTCTTCTCTTTTTTTTCTTTTTTCTTTTTCTCTTAAATTCTTATTTATGTATCTTCGGTATAAAGTGATCAAAAAACAACAGAAGTCCTATTTCGAGAGGTAGGAAACATCGCGGAGAAGGAAGAACGTAGAAAGGAAACACGCTTACGTTTTTCTCTTCTTTTTTCTTTTTTTTTTTTTTCTTTTTTTGTCCGGATTTTTATTTAAACGGAAAAACGGCCGTAGATTTTCTATTAGATTTTCTCTCTCTCTCTCTCTCTTTCTGCATCTATCTTTCATTCACTCTCTAACTCTCATTCTTTCTCCTTTCCTTTCTTATGCACGCACAAACACAAACACTAATTCGTTCCTTCCGTCGTATCAAATCCCATTTGTGTCTTGTTCAGACACATAATCTCTTTACGATCCGTTATTTCTTTTTACATATCGCATAGGCTCTCGTATTCTCATATTCTTTATTCTTTTTATTTCTGTCTCTCTCTCTCCCTCTCTCTCTCTCTTTCTTTCTTTCTTTCTCACACAATTTCACTCTCTCTTTTTCTTTCTCTTTCTCTCTCTCTCTCACACATTCGGCATTCACACGCACGCATTCTCTCTTCACCTCTTCCTCATCTCGTATAGTTAAGTATCTATATTAAATATAATAATTATTATGTTATAGTAATGTCTAAACGAACACATATTATATCTCGATAACGTCGTGCTTATTAATTTCTGGTTTCTTGCCCCTAGCGCCTCTTCGTCTTATCCCATCTCTTCTCCATCGAGAAAACTATCTACCTACACTGTTTATTTTTTTTCTCAAAATGTTGTCTCGTTTAACCTTTAATTCCTTTATACGTGTGTTTGTGTGTCCATCACCGTGCCGTGACCCTTTTCGTTCTTTCTTTCTCTTTCTCTCTCTCTCACACACTCCTTCATCCCTTTTTATATTTTTCTTTTTTCTTTTTTTTTCATTCTCCTTCTTGTGTTCTTTTCCCATTTTATTTTCATTTCCATTCTGCTTTTTTCCCTCTTCTTTTTCTTCCTCGTTTTCATTTTCTTATTCTTCAATGTTCTTACAACAGATCTCATCTCTTGGCGTTCGTCACTCCGTGAGTGCTTCTGTGTATGCGAAATGGTGTACAATAAATAGTAATCGTATCGTTATCAATCTATCATTACGTTAACGTTACTTATTCATCCTTCTTTTTTTATTTATTTAAATCGTTACTTCATCATATTAATCACTATTATTATTATTTCATTATTTTCATCAATCATCGTTCCTCTTCTTTTTCTTTTTTTTTCACCATCGCCATCATCATCGTCGCCATTTTTATATATATATCGTCATCACTATCACCGTCCATTATCAACCTCTTCGTCGTCACACTCAAATTCATTGTCAAACTATCATTATTGATGATTATCGATCGATCGTCGATCATCAATCATAAACATCATAATCATTATCATCATCTTCATTATCGTCTTTATCATCATCATCATCATCATCATCATCATCATCATCATCATCATCATCATCATCATCATCATCATCATCATTATCATTATCATTATCATCATTATTATCGTAATCATTATCAATCATCATTTTATCATCATTATTTTATTATTATTTGTTAACTAATATTAATTTCATTATTATTTTATTTTGTTTTTATTTATTATTATTGTATTATTGTTATCATTATTATTAGCGTTAGACGTTACGTTAGTTGCCTAATAGACAATAACGATCCTCTCCTCGCTTCTTCTTAGCGCGTAACATCATAGTCGCGTTGATAAAGTCCTAACTCGTCTTCGTCCTATCGCTCGCTAACGACTACAAGGTCCTGCCTCGTCCTTTGGCCTTTTGCGAACACACGGAGGGAGAAATGGGATTGGTGAATGGAGAAATGGATAAGTCGTGGTGGGATCATGAACGATATCTCGTCCTTCGAAGATCCTCTCGTTCGTTGGACGAAGACGAGAAGGAGGAGAAAGAGGAAATGGTAAGAAAGAAAATATGCTCCCTTCAGGCTCTTTCCTCTGAACAAAACTCGAGTCAGAGTCCTCTTCTTTCCATCTCCAACGACAACGGCCACGACGTGGTTCGAGCTTGTAACGGCGCCGTCGATGGCGAGGCCGACGACGCGATTCGCGCTCCTTCGTCGTCCTTTTGTTACTACGGACTTCAAGGACAACGTGGACGACGACTACGTCGACAACGACGACGTTGACGACGATCGGGAGGAGTTCGATTCTTCGACGGTACTCACTTCTTTCGTTATTTCTGCATTTTCTACACCAGAAACTCCACCAACAACACCATTGTCTCCACCAAACATTACGCCAGTTCTTCTCCTTTTTCTTTTTCTCCTCCTCCTCCTCCTCCTCCTCTTTTGCATCGTCGTAATCATCATCATTATCATTATCATCATCATCATCATTATCATTATCATCATCATCATCATCATCATTATTATCATCATCGTCGTCGTCTTCGTCTTCGTCTTCCTTTTCTTTTTCTTCTTCATTCTTATTATCCTTCTTATTTAGAGAGATGGTCAAGTTTCTATTCATCGATGACAACGATGGACACCACCATCGAGAGCAGAACCAGTCTGAACGAGAACGAGGCCGAATCTCCTCGATCGATCGCATTTCTCTTCCTTCTCTTCCTCCTCTTCTTCCTCCACTTTCTTCTGCTTTTCCTCCTCCTATTCCTTCTTCTTCTTCTTCTTCTTTAACTCTTTCACTTCCAACGACGAAGGACGCAAACCTACGTCCCGAATGTAGGACGTTTCGCACGAGCACGACGATCGTCCTCGAGAAACTCCCCAACAACAGGCACGACCACCGGAAGAATTGGATCATGCTTGATAACAAGCAAAGAAAATGCACTATGTGAGAAGCCGTTGCACGATTCGACGAACTCGATGTCATCGAGCCGACTCCACCACTCCCGCATAAAGATGTACCCTGATATTGTTGTTGTTGTCGCTGCTGCTGTTGTTGTTGATCGTGCAAAATCATTGGGAAGAACGTCGACGTTGAACCGAACTCGATGTTCTTGTCATCTATGAACACTGGCCATCCTGCTGCTTCCTCCTCATCTATGAATCACAAATGTTTCTTCGTCCAATAATACATCGCTCATATTTCATTAGCTCGATTAAAAATTTTTTATAATCACGATACGGGATTATATTTATGAATAACGTTAGATTTACTTAACTTACAAATAATCGGATGGGACTGTAGCCTAAAGTATGATAAGAATCAATCTTAGAAGCAAACAATCGTCCTTTCTTCTCATATCGATCTTACTCCGTTTATTTGGAGTTAACTAATTGGGAGTCATTTTTTAGGAGTTAAAGTGTTACATTTATTTTGACGGTAACCGAATAAGCAATTGTTTCACCTTTTCATTTTTCATTATGTCAGATTTTACAAGTTTTCCTATCGTTGATAATAATATTATATCGACTGATAAAAGAATTCTATGTGTCTATTCAAGATTCGATGTGAAAATAGGAGAAGAAAATTATGTGGCAGATCAGAGAAAAAAGATTCGGACGATTGGTTGTTGAATTAATGGCATTCATGTGGAAAGATATAGAGGACATTGATATACCTGCAGAGTCCGATTGAATAGGTGTAATCTCGCAGTGGGGTGCCGTCGGAGGATCGAATTCTCTACCTCGTTTACGTGGCTCGCGATCGGTACAATTCGCACAGATTCCCAAGTCTAGCTCCTGTTCCGAGCACACGTGGAAACAGCATTCTCGTTCGTCGCTACTGTGCAACGCCCTCGTAGCTTGTTCCCCCGTCTCAAGTATGTTCGGGTCTGAAAAGGGTTTTTTTCATCCAACCACATCTTATATCAACTTGCTATCACATTCCCATTAGCTTCATTAAAAACATGTCCTGTTTTTTTTTTTCCTTATATGTATGAATCGAAGATGAAGATATTTTGCCTTGATTGCGTCCAATTTATTTATTTATTTACTCATTTATTTATTTCTTTATCAATGAAGATTTAATAATCGTTCGAAAGAATTGGACGCACTCAAATCGATTTGACGTATTTAAATGATTTTAAGTGCTTAAATGATTTCATTCGATTTTATATCAGGAGGGTGCCAAAAATGCTTTTACCCTTTCCCAGTGTTTGAAGGAAAATAAATTCAAGGGTTTGAAAAAGGGGAGAAACGGCACGAAATGAAGATACATCGTGTCAAATGGGAAGTAATAAATAATATTTTTTTTTTTGTTCGAAGAGATTTCTTAAGAGGAAAGCATCTTCTCGAGTAAATCAACGAGATCTATCAAACAATATTGTTGGAATGATTTTCGATCGAGAAGAGATGGGGAAGAATAAGAAACGGCGAAGTACCTCTGCAAAGAAAGGTAGGTTCGCCGGCATATTGTGTAGGGTACGCGGGGGCACGGTCACCCGGAAGCAAATAAGGACAACGTTGTTCCACGGACTGGCAGAGGGATAGACACGGTCTTATCCTAGTCCAAGTTCCCTCCGAGGACTCCAAGTCCTGCGGTCCCCCGTGAGCAAAGTAAGGCACCAGGGAGCTGCACACCCACTTTCTGTACGCTTCCTGAAAGCAGAAAAAAATCATTCTGAATGATATATCTTTATATATAATTTTGCATAAGGGTAATGATATATTCAAGCAATGTTATATAAACTGCATGTAAAAGTATAGTATTATTTCATGGCATATCTATTTTCTTTTAAATTGAATTATATCATTACGTTTGATTTACATCAATAGAATCATTGAAAAGAATTATTAAGGGGAAGAGACAACGATGACGATATTAGCAGTTCTTTCCATGGAGAAAAAAGTGTCACGATTGTCTTGTCATTTGGTCTTTTTCGGACTGGCCCGTGACAAATCGGTCAACTCCTTGGTAAGGTGGGTCAGTGCCTGACCTACATACTCATTAAACGTGGGCTACTCTTGTACATTCTCCAAGAGTCTTCTATAATTACACATCGACTGCAGGAAAGGACCTTCCATCGATACGACTCGAGTTTCCCTCGACGAGCTTTCTTCCCTCTTTCGCCCTCACCCATCGAGATACTACTACTACTACTTTTGTCTTTTTTATTTCCCCTCGAAGAAGAACGGTTTATTAAATTTGACCTGTACCATCCCCGTGTATGCTCAGACGATATAAAAACCGAAGGATAAAGCCGGACAACTGAATGCGGATGAAAAAACTTTCTTCCCTATCACGATATAACCGCTAACTCAAAAGATATTCTCTATTATGATTTTACTTATATATCGCCAACAATTCAAGGTCTGAACAATAATCTGCTACGTCTACGTTTAATAGAATCGCATTGATACTTGCTGAGATATCTGACCAAACTTCGTTACTTTGGCAGATATGTTTCAGCAACGATTGATTTCGCTACTTGAAAGTAGGTCTAACAAACGATTGACTTCGCTACTTGTACGTATGTCTAATCAACGATTGACTTTACTATTTGCCGATACATCTGACCAAACTATTGACTTCATTACTTTACAGGTACGGACTCATCAATGGTTGACTTCGCTACTTACAGGTATGTACATCTAACCAACGATTGGTTTTACTACTTGCCGATACGTCTGACCAAACTATTGACTTCATTACTTGTAAGTATGTCTGAGTAATGATTGACTTGGCTATTTTGCAGATACTGTACGACCAATAATTGGCTTCACTACTTATTACTCGACGTGTCCGACTTATAGGAATTTCTATTACAGAATAGAATTAGCTAACTTAAACGTCGACGTAGATCGTATTTCTCATGAATTCTATCGTTTAATTGACATGTATCCAATTTATCCATAGCTATCCTATTTCTCGTAAATAAGGCACTTTCTTGATAAGCGCGTGCTATTTTTTCATTTCCTATTTTATTTATTTATTTGGTTCTCTTCTTTTTTTTTTATGCATCATTTTTCGATACGTTCGTAACTGTTAATCGGACAATTTTTATCGAGATATTAGCCCAATAACTCCACTCGTTCTCGTACTAAATACTATTATCAATCAAACGCATATTCACGTAACGTTATATCCGTGCTTTGTTCGTTTCTTTTTGTAATTTTTTTTTGCTCGTTTTCTCTCGGATCACGGTTTACGTTTAATTACCGATCTCGTTCGACGTGCTCTGTTCGATAGTATCGTTTGACTCGCACAAATCACAAATAAGCTATAAGTTTTGTTTGTACGTTATTTTCTATTTTTCTTTCTATTCTTTCGATTATATCGTGAAATGAATAAAAGCAAAAGAGGATGGAGAAGAGGAACGGGGAGGAAGAGAAGAAGTAGAAAATTTTGTTTAAAAAAAGAGGAAAACGTATTAAAAAAAAAAAAAAAAAAAAAATGAAAAAAAAGAAAAACGAAAACACAAACAAGAGAAAAACAAAAAAACAAAAATCTCTCCGAAAAAAATACGAACGTTTTACACTGATTTCTTTTCTTTCGTTTTGTACCACTTAAAACGAACGCAACCAAACGAAACGAAACGAAACGGAACGAACGAACGGACGAACAGAGTGAAACGATAACGAGAAGAGGCAAGTGAGGTTCGCGAAAACATGAAAATTTTCTCTCTTTCTCTCTCTTTCTCTTTTTCTTTCTCTTTCTCTTTCTCTTTCTCTCTCGTTGTTCTACGCATTGTGCGCGCGTGCGCACATAGCCTATCGTGATATCCTTATAGTACACACGAGGCGTGTACCTGCGATCTAGTGGGCGTGGGTTATGGATCGTAGGACCTACTAGTACGTATTTTATACAGGCGAAACGAGAAACGCTAGAAATATTGCACTTCACACGGTCTAGTTCTTGTATCGCATTGTTCCGAACATCGTTTCTTTCCCTCTACTTTCCCTACGGATTCATCCCCCCCACTTCTTTGATTCCATCCTTCACTTTTTGGATTCCCACAGGTTTTTCTTCTTCTTTTTATCCTTTCTCCATCTCTCTCTCTCTCTCTCTCTCTCTCTATCTTTCTCTCTCGTTTTCTTTTATTTTTCTTTCGTTCCTTTTCTTTTTTTCACCCCATTACCGTGTACCTTCGTCTCTTTGCAAGCTTTTATTTTATTTTTCTTTCAAATCTCTATCTCGCGAAATAAATGTCTTCTCTCGATTTTATTTATCGAACGGGCGCAGGCATATTTGAAAATTTATTTAAAAGGAAAAAAAAAGATAAACAAAAAATTAAATACAAAAAAATAAGTAGGTGAAAGGAAAAAGAAAGAAAGAAAGAGGGAAATAGAAATGATGAGAAATTCTCTTTGATATTCAAAGAGTTTGATAAATTGTTGCTCGGAGAAAGCAGCTTTTCTTTCAAACCCCCGTCCTTTCGTTATTTTATTCTTAGTAGACATTCTCTTGGCCGTTACCAGCCGATACTTGTGCACAAGTAACAGTGATGAGAGCGGAGAGGCACGAAATGAATTCCTAGGACGAACCGTGAAAAAGAGAAGCAGTCTGTAGTCCCGTTACTGTGCACCAATACTCTCTCTCTCTCTCTCTGTCTTTCTCTGTCTCACTATCTATCTATCTCAAACTCGACGAGGATATATCGACGTGATATTATAGTCGAACGTCCAATTCGAAAGGTTCCACGAATGACGAGGATGAGCTGGGGCCATGTCTATCGAGACCTTTCTCTTTTTCCTTCTTCGAAACTCCTTCGGTCTTTCCCTGCTCATCGATGTCATTCAGAATATCGCCTTCGTTTCCTTTTGCCTTTTTGAAGCTGAAATACTTTCTCCTTAGAAAATCACGATATCCCATTTCCTTTACTATATCACTACCATTCCTAACGACGATTATTATTATGATTATGATCATGATTATTATTACTATTATTATTGTTATTATTATTATTACTATTGTTATTGTTATTGTTAGTATTATTATTATTATTATCATCATTATCATTATTATTATTATATCTTGTATGTGCCAGATCTCGTATTTCTGAAAGAACTTGGTGCAACGAAAACGATAGAAATAGTTCTTTTTGAATTTGTGAACAAGTATACCTGTATTTTACTTGAAAAAGTAAATGGACCAGGCAATAAATTCGACGTCCAATGTCGTCTGAGCTCGTTTTTAAAGGAGCCACGTCGTACTGTCTCTCCGAGGAACGATGCGGCAAACGTCGGAGGTTTTGCGAGAAACGTCTCGTTGAAGTGAGAAAGTGGATGTATTGGCAAGAGAGATAGGAGGGGTGGGTTACGTGTAGATGCTTTCGAAGCTCAGAGGAGGATGGGTGGTTAGGTAGGTAGGTCGGTGGTAGATAGATAGATAGGTAACAACACCTGAAGTACTCTTCACAAGCTGGCTGACCCAATTCTCTTCCTACCGACTCTCTCTCTTTCTCTCTCAGCGATCTACGTTAGAACTAGGTAGATCCGGCACACACATACTGTTAGCTACCCAACTCTCACCCTAAAACCCTCGACTCCTTCGTTCTTCCTTCAGCCAGTCCTCTTTCATCCACCTCTTCCTACATCTCTTTTCATCCGTTTCTTCGTTCATCTCCGGTCCACATTCCTTTATTTCTTTTCTTTTCTTTTCTTTTTTTTTTTTTTCTTTGCGATTCTTTCACTCGTGCTTCTCAACCAGAACCGATCGGAGTTTCAGATAATATGTCATTTTCTGATTTTATCGAATAATTCTCGGTACAGTTGTCGTTATCCTTTTGATGCCTTATATGAGTTACCAGATATATTTCTGCAATTTTCTATTTTTCACGAATCCTTACGTTTTATTTTTTAGAAAAAGACAAGAAAGTAACATCATGAATCTCGTTTCCTTCTAAAAAGATTCAGACAACACGAAAGATTATAATCCCGTAGTAAAACTACTTATGTATTTTATATATATATATATATATATGTGTGTGTGTGTGTATGTGTGTACGCTATCCTCCGAAATAACTATCGATCCATCATTATCATAAGATTTCATTGAATCGATCATTTTGAATCGCATTACATTATTCATAAGTATTATGAAAGGAAAAACGAAAGAAAAATCCCTTTTTCTCTTTTCCTTACATTACGTCCCCTTACTCCATTCCACTCCTTTCCGCCCACTCCGTCGTTCGTGTCTTCGTTACTAGTTGGAACGCATGTCAAGAAGAGGAAAGAAGCTAGTAAGCGAGCCAAAAGAAAGAAAGAGAAAGCGACGCATGAAATATGATTGTCATCCTCGTAAATTTGTAAAAAAACGCACGGGCGCGCTATTTGAAGAGTTTAAAATTACAATTTCGAGATATAGAATAGGAGTGAACGAAAACAAAAAGAACAAAAAAATTAGTCTTTTTTCTCTTCCATCGTTGAGAACAAGGGTAACAATGGTTGACGAAATAATGACGAATCCATCGTGGAAGTCCTAATTTTCTATAAAGGAAGATGGAAGGGAGCAAATAAAGGGGAAGATAACAGCATGCAGAAGAGCGGCGGAGGTCGGAGGGAAAGGAAGGGAAAGGAGTGCGGGTGGTACCAAGAGAAAACCCTCACGACACAAAACTCGATGGTATGCACCAATCGTTATCATGTAATCAGCCAGCAAACTAGATAGTCCGCGAAAATCGATAGTAGCCTGGTGCCCTAAAATCGCGCTTTGAAAGCTTCTCGTTTCTATTCAACGTACGTACAAACGTGTGTGAATTTGTGTGTATGGTACGTATTATATATATTTTATATATATATATATATAGCCGAGAGTTGATTATAGTAAAAAGAGGACCTTTCGAAAGAAACGAAATGTATGGCATAATGAAGCCATTGTAAAGGATTCAACGAACATACATGTATATTTTAATTCACATCTCTAGATCTTGTTAACGTATGTCTCTTTTGAAGAAAGTATTTTATTATTAATAATTATTTTATACTTATATAAAGTATTATATTTATATTTCGATACACCTGTATTGATTGAATTTGTTCAACTACAATAAGTAATAAAATTGATCATTCGCTAGATGGAAAATTTAAGTAGTTCCGACTCGGTCGTTAGTCGCAGACACAAGAGACAAGTAGTATAAACGGTCATTGGTCGGATGTGAATCCAAGTGGTCCAAGCCGATAATTGGTCAAGCGCAAAATCCAAGTAGTCGAATCGATCGTTGGTCAGACGTAAAACAGAAACAGCATATATAATCGATATCATTGATTAAATCTAATTAATAAATAAGCTAAACGATTTTTATCTAAGAAAACAAATAAAAATGAAAATGAATTGAATATAAAATTATAGGCTATAATTGTCACGTATATATATATATATATATATATATATATATATATATATATTCAATTTAATTGTTTCTATAATGTTAATGAAATTCAACGAATTAAAAGTTATGAAATGTTTCCTTAATATAACGATACTCGAAATGTTTAATGCATCATTCTTTTAACTGGACAAGACTAGTTGTTTTCTCATGAAAGTTTAATTATACTGACGGATAGAATGGAAACAACATATACATACATACATACATATATACGTAGGTGAAAGAGATCGTTTCTGGTCCAGTTAACAGGCTAAAATCATTAGGACGAAAAAACGATTAAGAGTTCTAATTGTACAAGGGATTATAATGAAGGATACGTGATCATTAGCGAAACGTAATTAGGATCGATTCATACTCTGAATAAGAATTTTTCTCGAGACAAGAGACAAGAGACACGATACGAGTGAGAAAAAGATAGACATTTAGACAGACAGTGAAAGAACAAAAGAGAGAAAGAGAAAGAGAGAGAAAACGATTCGGCCATGTGCCAAATTTTCATACGGCACTTTGAAATCGTGCTTACGGAGTTGGAAACAGTTTGGGCTTTGTGACTGTGTATGTGTGTGCGAGCACGCGCATATACTCTTCTCTGTCTCGCCGTTTACATCGTGGCTGGGCCATAAACGTGCTTTTCAGGCCAGGAGTGCCATACTTGGCGCGCGCGTGCCGGATTAATTACCAGCCAAGGGGGATGAGCCGAGACGGAGAGAAGAGGCCGACATATTAGGAAGATGTGCCGCAAGGCTCCGAGGCCACTTTTCGCAAATGCAGCGACCGCTGTTCTTGCTGGCATCTAATACTAGCATATCCACGACGAACCAATCTTGAATATGACGATGAATCTTATGAATCTTCTCATTTATTTATTTTTTTTACCATTATCGCATTCCAAATTATTTCTCTATCGAATCGAATGAAATTATATTGTTCTTTCGATCTGATCATGTGTTATTTATTTATTTGTTAAAATGATTGAACTCATGAAAATTTGAAATTATTTGTAATATACTTTATTTTTCAGGAGGAGAAAAAAAAAAGAAAGAAGTTTAACAAAGCTCGATATCGTCCTCGTGATTACTTTTTACAACTTTCTCTCGTTATTTACATTGAAATTTAACCGCAGATCAATCGTCCCGTCTTATTACGATCGATCGGTATCAACTCGATATCATCGTTCACCCGTTTTAATCCCATTTAATCTTTTATTTCGCGGTACTTAGTTAATCCAGCTTGAGCCATTCGAATGTGGGAT
This sequence comes from Vespula pensylvanica, assembly GCF_014466175.1. Taxonomy (NCBI): domain Eukaryota; kingdom Metazoa; phylum Arthropoda; class Insecta; order Hymenoptera; family Vespidae; genus Vespula; species Vespula pensylvanica. The sequence continues at coordinate 5,268,427 of NC_057688.1, forward strand.
TTCGCAGGAGATGGAACGATCGGGCTACGGCTATTTATCGATATCGATAACGTTCAGATAAATAGATATATCTAATTAAAAAAATGAAACAGACTAGACGAATAAGATCGATCGATCAGCTTAAATACCATCATTTTTTTTTAACGAAACGTTTGCACGTGAAACGAAGTGCATCAGAAGTTTTCATCGAGCGAAGCAAGTGACAGCTTCTTTAAGAGATCCGAGAAAAACGTCGTTCAGACCAGCGATATATCCCCTTGTAGAAAATTGCAAGGTGACGAGAAGAGGGAGAAAGAGAGAGAGAGAGAGAGAGAGAGAGAGAGGAGACTGCCGGAAAAACGACGAGCTAGCTCTTATTAGCAAAGCCAACTCCTCTTCAACCTTCCCTTCGTTCGAGAGGTCGCGAGTGAGCACGTTCACACTCTTTTGCCTCTCTCACTCCTTTCTCTCCCTTCACTCTCTAGCCTTCTTCTTTTCGTTCTCTTGCTCTCTCTCTCTCTCTCTCTCTCTTTCTTTCTCTAGGTCCTTTTTCGCTCCAAAATCAGACGTGCTCGATCGCTCGTGGAGAATTAAAAAGAAGTACGAGAAGAGAAAGGGAGAAGCGTGAAAGTGGATGGAAGAGAAAGAAAAAAAAAAGAAGAAAAAAAAAGACTGAGAAAGAGATACGATGACGTAACGTCAGAGGAGAACAAAGTGATAGCTAGAGCTATTCGATCGGTACAAGACGAGGGTCGAATTGTTGTTCACGTGTCGTATAAAGAGACACACTGTAGAGATTGGAGAAGGGGATGTAAAGAGAGGGTGGCTGACACTAGTCACCACTAGATGGCTTCTGCTAGTTGCAGCTTGCAAAAGCATTGCCCTCGTGGTCACAGTGACCTAGTTACCTGGACCATATCCATATCTCTCATCCTCTTCAACATTTTAACCTTTTTTTCCTCTTCTTTTCTCTCTCTCTCTCTCTTTCTCTCTCTTTCTCTTTTTCTCTCTTTCTTCTCTTTTTTTTTCCTTCGACTTTACGCGAAGAGCATCGTGAGTCTCATGAAAAAAAAAAAAAAAATACTTCTCGCTAAAGACATTCTTTCATGCATCGAGATAGTTTATTTTCCATCCATCCATTCCTTCGTTCGTTTACAAGCAGGCCGTTACAGTACAATTCTGTAATAACGATTATCTAGGTCTTCTTTATATTCTTTCTTCTTACTTTCCTCTTTTTTTTATCGTTGCTTTCCTGTTTTTAAAGGGAGGGAGAGAGGGAGAGAGAGAGAGAGAGAGAGAGAGATTGCACCCTTTTGTCGACATTTCCTAATCGATCAATCATCGTTCACCTTTCAGGAAAATGACGATCGTTTGATCACTGAATGTAGATCAATCAGCTAGGGTGCTTGTCCTCTTATCTATCCATGCGTACATATATATGTAATACGCACGTATGTATAATATCTACGTATATGCATAGATATATCTAGATCTATATTTATCAGTGATAAAAAATATTCTAACGAATGTTCAACAACTACAATTCCAATGAGAAATACATATATCAACCATTGTCAGTGAAGTTATAAAGTTAAATATATACGTACGTGTATGTATGTTCGTGTGAATGTAGCATGTGCATGTGTGCGTGTATTTGTGTATGATAATAACACGTTTGCTTAGACGCAGTGAGTTATACACGAGTTTTATTGACTTCCGGATGCGTTCATAGGATCGGAACTTCTAGTTTCAATGTCGTTGCTTGTTCATTCGACGCATTTGCGAGTTCAATTAGTTCCACTCGAAGAAATGAGAACAGAACGGGCCAAGCTACAAACATATTTTGCAATTGTCACTGTTATCAGAACAAAATCAAAGTATTCATCTATTATTACATATAAAATAATAAAATATGAAGTAAAATAATTGATACGAGCTATTAAAATAATTGATAGGTACTAATTAATTAGCTTTATTAGTTTTTCTTCTTCTCTTTCTCTTTTTTTTTTTACACGGACATTAAATATGTATAGTTTTAAAGAATATTTATCAAGGATATGTCCTTTGAGTCGTTATCAATTACTAATTAATTCCAATGGAACGGCTTGGAAACTACTTGGATGCTAATTGCTCCTTCAAGATTTTAATAGCAATCTTTTACTCTTTACTTCTCTCTCTCTCTCTCTCTCTCTCTCTCTCTCTCTCTCTCTCTCTCTCTTTCTTTCTCTTTCTTTCTGTCTATTGTAGCTCACGATACATACTCAAGTCAAGTAGGATATTTCGTTCGCAAAGGATCGTTCCTTTTCTCTTTAGACTACCCTCGGGCCAGAACGATTTTAGCGAACAGGTGTGACTTTACTAGCTGCCCTTTCAAAAATTTATTGCGATCATGCCGTCTCTCTCACTTACGCTCACTCGATCTTATTCCCTCTTGCTGGCAGACTCGACTGAGTCGTGGTCGTTCTAAAGACAATTGCTTGGAAGACAGCCGTTGGCAAGTGTCACTCTTCTATGCACACAAAGCAAAGTGTACTCTAATTCTCTCTAAGAGAGAGAAAGAGAGAGAGAGAGAGAGAGAGAGAGAGAAAGAGAGAGAATGCTTGTAAAAGATAGCGGTTGATGGCCTCAGGGTCTGACCGTTTTCATCCTGCTTTACGGCACCTATTGTGCTGGAACATTTCCTTCTTCTTCTTCATTTCGCAGATTACGGATAATCTCCACTCCCTAAAGGTCGTTTTCGTGAATACTCGGAAAATCTCCCAAAGTAGATCTATCGAAGATACTTTATTTCGTTTTAGTCCGATTAATGTTTCAAGAGAGAAAATATATGATATATCGTTCCCAAATAATATAATAATAACAATAATAATAATTATTTTATATGTTTTTTCTCGGATGTCATGGTATTCGATACTTTAAAGCATTTGCTCGAGACAAATACAACGCAAAGAGAAACCTTTGAAAAGATATTACATATACATAATAAAATAAGCTGCGCAATTGGAAGTGGATTATTGCCATTAAAGTAGAAATTAATAAATGACCAAGATATTATGATGTTTTTATATGGATCTCTATGATTTGAGACAACGGACATCTGCTATTTTCAGAGTATCAAAATCCGGAAGAATTAGGGAGATTAAGGTCGTTGTATGATGACAAGTAGGAAACATTGGTATGAGCACCTAAGAGCGTAGAGAGTATGCGGCAGTTTCACTAAGCGCTATTCCCGGCTTTATGCTTTTAATACTTCCATCCTTTGAGCATATATCTAGCTCTTGCGAATCCACTCTGGATGACCGGTTAAAACAAGGCAAGGGCCTTTATGGGTCCTCTGGAACATTTGAGGCCCGTAATGTCATTAATCACCAATAGCTCGCCACAAACTGCTTTGGCATTTTATTATTATTATTATTAGTATTACTATTATTATTATTATATCTTTAACATTTAATATTTATCACAAGGATTCTCAATTTTTTATGTTTCATATATCCCTAGAGAATGTATATGTAACTTGTATATCCCTTGTATAGATAGATAAAACTATAATATAACAATAAAATATTATTAAAGATTAAATTGTTTATTCATGAATTATATATAGATTGTCGCAAAAGATTTCATTTCATACTTGAGAAACGTATCAAGGGAATCCCATAGAATAACTTTGTAACTTTTCTTTTCTTTTTTCTTTCGTCAGTTCTATTTCAGCTCTCACGTAGTACTTTTCAAAGTTTCATCGTGTATCCCACATTGAGAATCTCTGGTTTAATGTATAATGTATAATATAAATATAATGTTTAATATTTAATGTTTAATGTTTAATATGTATATATATATATATATATATATATATATATATGATATATATGCATATCATTATTATTATTATTTTTATTATTGAGAAGAGAAGATATTAAACATTTTCAAATCGTATCAATGAGTATATCCGTGATACAATTTACTAAAGAAGTTTCTCAGATTTTCGTTCAAAGAGAAAATTTAAGGAACTATATAATGCAGTTATTATCTACGGACGATATACGCTTAAGCAGATGATAAAGAAGTCTGTTATGAAATAAGTAAAGCATAAGAGAAAGAGAGAAGGGAGAAGAGAGATAGAGACAGAGACAGAGGGAGAGAGAGAGAGAGAGAGAGAGAGA
>NC_057688.1:5272581-5278160 GCF_014466175.1 Vespula pensylvanica
AGAGAAAGAGAGAGAGAGAGAGAGAGAGAGAGAAGATAGGAAGGCAAAAAGGTTGGTGGTCGTATAAAATATGAAAGTCTGGGTAAGAACACTTATGTTTATGACAGAGAACGGGATTAAAGGATAATCGGTGAGAACGATGCTGGGCTTTATGAACACAGAGCCCCACGTGAGTTTTCGACTGTGATTGAAGAAGTACAACCCTACGAGAAGTACTTAGTCATGCCTTTTCTCTTTTTTCTTACCACTTTCTTTCACTTTTTCTTTCTCTTTCTTTTGCAACCCTTAAACGGTCTATTATCCTAATGCTCAAAGGCGGCCAACTTGACGCGATTTTAAACGATTGCGTTGGGAATTGTTAGGTGAGGTAAAATCGATCGAGTGATACGAAATACGAACGAACGAGGGTAAGTAATTGAGTAGTAATCGAGTTGAGGGCTCGGTTCTAAATGTTCAAATAATAATACTAATACTACTACTACTACTAATAATAATAATAATAATAATACTAATAATAATAATAATAAAGGATTTGCAGAGTCTGAAAATGGCAAATGATCAAAGACTACATTCAATAGCCCAAACCAATCCATAGTACCATAATGGCCTAGTCATTTATCTAATTTTCACTTTAATAACAATAATCCACCTCTCATTACACAGTTAATTTATAATGTCCTATACAAGAGTTCTTTGTTTTGGATTCGTTCTAACAAATGCTTTAAAGGATGTACAATATAATAATATTGATGATATTTATTATTTAAAAATGCGAATAAGAGGTTTCGAATGTACTTTTTTGGGACAGATATTAAATCGATGTTAACAGATATTAAAAGGTCTGGTTTTCCGACAGATTTTAATTTTTGTAGAAGAGAAACCATTTTACATATCTAAATATATAAGTAGGTATGTACATACTAGTACTATTAGTTATAATAACACTATATTAATGCTTTCGATTTACATTTCACGTGACTCGAGAAAAGCTTGGGAAATATTTCCCGTAAAATTCGAAATTTTTATCGGGTTCATTGAATCGTCAAGCATGGTGAATTCAGAAACATATAACGTTCGCTTTACGTTCTCCACAACGTTCGATATAAAACGTTTCGCCATTATTCAGCCACGCTCCCTCTTTTATATTTTCCGCTTTGAATTTTTCGCTCCGTAAAATATTTCCTCTCTCTCTCTCTCTCTCTCTCTCTCTCCTCTCTCTTTCTCTTTCTTTCTTCATATTTTTCATCTTTTTTCGATTCTACAATTCAAAACTCATTCCACCCTTATTCCGTTCATATCACGTCTATGTAATTTACGTACCTACGTATCTTATGATTTATTATACCTTTGATGTTATATATGTTAGTACGATTATTTAAAGTAACGAATTTTACACAAGACTTAGTTACGTTTTAACATACGATTTGTTGTAGTTAACACGATGACGTTATTAAATCAATGTGATCAAGAGATGTTTTCAAATTAATAATAATAATAATGATGATGATGATGATGATGATGATGATGATGATGATGATGATGATGATGATGATGATAATGATGACGACGACAACGACGACGATGATGATGATGACGACGACGATGACAAAGATAATGACGATAGCATGTATTTAAATCAGAGTTGAATGAAACGTAAAGTTTGATAAAATTATGGCCTTTGTTTATACCATTGTTATATTTCCCACCATTTTAGAAAGATTTATCATGTAGAGAAGAACGATATTTGCATTTGATTTAACGCGGGACCACTCCCACGTAATTAGCGGATCGATTTGTTGAGAAAAAAGATAGATAGATAAATAGAGCGAGAAAGAGGAAGAATAAAAGAAAGAAATAAAGAGAGAAAAGGAATAACCCAGATGAATTGTATAAAATAGTAGCACAAAAGTAACGACTCGTCGTTATATTAATTTCCTGAATAAAAGAGTATATAAAAAGAGAACTCGATCCATCAACATCTAAACTATCCAAAAAATGTTAGTGTAATGATGAGGAAAAAAGATAGATAAATTAGAGTACTCATTCGTGAATCTAGATACAAATTAGATAGTTTATCTTCCTTTTTCTTTTTCTATCTTCCTTTCTTTCATTTACATTCTCAAATGGAATAAGTTCACGGCGTGTGTCCAACGTTTGCATCAAAATTCGATGCAAAGAAAAAAGAAAGAAAAAAAGAAAAAAGAACGAAGAAGAAGAAGAAGAAGAAGAGGAGGAGGAGGAGGAGGAGGAGGAAAGGAGGAGGGAAGAGACACGTTCGAAAGATTGTAGCTTCCGTAAGAAAATGCCAAGCAACACGGTTTTAGTCTGGTCTTTCTTGAAATGCTAATGGCTGATTATGAAGCACCACGTACCACTTTCGCCGCTCGCGAGGACAATAGGAAAAACTTTTTAATGGCCTTACTTACTTTCTCTTACTGAAATAGCGTGTCATCGAACGTGAGAATGATTAATTATCGAAAGAAAAGAAAAGAAGAGAAAAGGAATGAGAAAAAAAACTTCGCAAAACTAAAGGAAGTCATATTTCAGAAATTTCTACGAAGTTCTTCCCGAATTGTTTTGTTATCATTCACTCATTAATTTTAATTAAAAAGAACAAAAAAAATGAAGGGAAAAGAACAAAAAAATTAAACAAATCATTCAATCTCACGTGATCCATAATCCATAAAAAAAGAAAAGGAAAAGAGAGCAAAAAAGAAAAGGACGTTCAAACGACAAGTGCATCAAATCGAATCGTTTATCGAGACTAGGATAAAAAAACACATGTCGAACTTTAGAACGTGGTTTAAGCCTATCGAAGCAAATGGAGCTTGGTGTACGCTTTCACAGGCAAAAGGTCTATGTGGACGATGACAAAATCCTTAGCGGCTGTTACAGCAAAGTCGTATAATTACATTACCCGTATTTCCGTGCTTGTAATAGGCTTGAGTAGGGATTTTATTGTATTTCCCTTTCCAACCTTCCTTCCTATTCTGTCTCTGTCTCTCTCTCTCTCTCTCTCTCTCTCTCTCTCTCTCTCTCTCTCTCTCTCTCTCAGTCTCTGTCTTTTGGTTCTCACTGCGGCGAGGAATTTCATCGATTATTGGATATCGCAAACTACATCCAACAGGCTTAGACTGATTGCACTTTCGTGCTCGTTACGCAAAACGTTTCGAGGCGAGCTCGAGAATTTCTTGAAAAAAGAAAAAAGAAAAAACGTCGAACGCGCTTAAACGAGAACGAGATCCTTGTCGATGGAAATAGGGTTGGGTGGAAGTGAGAGAGGCGGGGAAAGGAGCGAGAGTTCGAATGGACGGGTCACGGAAGAAGGGGAATGGAGGATGAAAGGGATAATTTATGAGAAAAGAAATAAGTGTACGTAGTTACGATTTTAAAAGGATTTCGTGTTTCTCGAAGTCGATTAATCTTTCAGATGTATAGATCGTACGAAATAACTTGGAAGTTATTCGAACGAAATGTTATAAGGGGGAGAACTTTAGTTATTATATATAAAAAGTATTATTACATTGAATATATGTATCTTTATATCTATCTAATATTATCGAGAAAAACCGAATTGGTGTTACAAATGCTTTTCATGGAAAATTCATGCAAAATATAATGGTTCGATCGATCGTTTAACTATCATGAAAATGATACGGTCTCGTTTACAACGAGTTCGATCGTAACACGTTATAGAAATTGCTTTCCTACATATAATATATACGTATGTACATATATACACACAGATCCATACATGCTATTAATAAGCGACCACTCAGAATTGCGAAAATATTAATCGATAATAATTAATCCTTCGCGTTGACCTAACCTGGGTGATACTCTTTTACACGAGTATATAATAACTAATTACGAGGAAACCCTCTGCTAACTTTGTGGATGATTAATAAACTTAAAAAAAGAAAAATATGTATATGTATGTTGGGGGAGATATTTATCTAACATAAATAAGTCCGATTATATTTACTTAGAATTAAAACTTGCAAACGAACTTATTTATGTTACAACCTAATTAATCAAAGCAAAATGCTTTCAGTTAATCTTTTAATATATCTAATCTTTCAATATTATATATGTATATATATATATATATGTATATGTATTTATATACGCATACACATCATCTCGAAGCTTGGGTTTACAAACTCGAACGAAACGCTCTGTATCTTTCCCCTTTTTCATTTTTTTCGCTCTCAAAAATAAAATCAAGATATTCTCCTGTTCTCTTACTGTTTCTGTGTGAGTATATATAGTTGGAAACAAGCCAAATGTTACGATCACTAACGTATGAAAAACGCGCGCGTTTTCCACAAGCACAAACTCTCTCTCTAAAGCTGCGTTTTTATTTTTCTCTTTGCGTTATATCTTTTTTTTCCCCTTTTCTTTTAGATTCTTTTTATTTTTCTTTCTTTCTTTTTTTTTTTTTAGTACCTCTTTCTCGTCAAACGGGCTAAAGTTTTGAATGAAATTTTCTGCTCGTCCACAAATTTTATTTCCACCTTCGTCGTCATCGATTGCAGTAGTTACTTCCTTTCTTCTTTGTCTGTCTGTCTATCTTCCTATATTTTTTTTTCTCTTTCTGACTGCCTTTACTTTTGTTCACAAACTCCGCTCGGTATTATATAGAGAGAAAGAGAGGAAGAGAGAGAGAGAGAGAGAGAGAGAGAGAGAGAGAAAGAGAGAGAGATCATATCTTTCTCGTCTTTTTTTCATTTCTTTTTACATCGAAACTCGTCCATAATGCGAAAAAGAGTAGATCCTTTTAATCAAATGAAAACGGGATACGACTGGTGGGGGGATTCGTCCTTTAATCGTTTTAATGTAACTTTCTTTCTGACTGTGGTTGCTTCAAACGATCTACATAGTTCCTCGTAAGGAGATAATAATATCTACAAAGTTACGTCCATTTTGTTGGATTTATTTGACGGATGTTAAAAGAATTCATTTGCCCGTGAAAAAATATTAAGACAACGAATTATCGGAGCTCCTTGAATCTTTTCATATGTTGTTACGATCATAATATAAAATAATAAAAATCTTCGCTATATAAACACGAATATAATTTATCATCTAATAGTTAGATTTTATCGTATATGTTTGCTTGATAATTTATGGATAATCGAATACTATCAAACTCATTTCTTGTAATTTCAGAAGAAAATCATCTTAAAAAATCGAATACAAAGTGAAAGGAAGAAAACGAATAAGAAAATAGAATAATAATCATGTCATAATAATGATTGTAATAGCAATAATTGCAATAATGATAATATATAACGATATTAATAATTGTAATAATAATAATAACGATAATAATATCTAATACATAATGATATGCTCCATAGCGTATCGTTCATCAAATCCATCGAATCGAAGAACGTCTATTTCTTTAAGAATTCGAAGCATCGTGCCATATCCTTCGATCGGGTTTGATCCATCGAAAGCAAAGATACAATCGGCATCGTGCCAAAGGCAGCTCGATTATACGCCAGGATAAGCAGCAACATAGAGGAGAAAGAGAGAGAGAGAGAGAGAGAGAGAGAGAGAGAGAGAGAGAGAGA